>NC_137956.1:36472735-36702735 GCF_963924665.1 Micromys minutus
TTTATTTACTTCTACTCTTTTTGGTATTTGAGACAAGATCTTGCTAAGTAGCTTAGGCTGGCCATGAACTTGTGACAGCCCTCCTGCCTCAGTTTCCTCAGTACTGGGATTACAAGCATCAACCATCATAATGGGTTTAATTTCTTACTCTGGACGCTCTGTATTTCTTTTCCTTGTTTAGTTGTCCTGACCAGAACCTCCATACCATGTTAAATAAAAATAACAGCACCGGGCACTTGTCTGAGTTAGGGTTTCTTGTGCTGCAACAAAGCATCAATCCCACAATGCAAGTTGAGGAGGAAAGGGTTTATTGAGTGTATACTTACTTCCACAGAGGAAAGGGTTTATTGAGTGTATACTTACTTTCACCAAGAAAAGGGTTTATTGAGTGTATATTTACTTCCACAGAGGAAAAGGTTTATTGAGTATATACTTACTTCCACAGCACTGCTCACTATCAAAGGAAATCAGGACAGAAACTCAAATAAGTTGGGGACCCAGAGGCTGGAAATGATGCAGATGGCATGATGGGGTGCTTTTTACTGACTTGCTCATTATGGTCTGCTCAGCCTGCTTTCTTATAGAACCCAGGACTACCAACCAGCCCAGGGGTGGCACCACCCACAGTGAGCTGGGCCCTTCCCCCTCAATCACTAAGAAAATGCCCTACAGCCTTGCCCCCAACTGGATCTGAGAGACATTTGCTTTGGGTTTTCTTTCCCTCGGATGACTTTATCTTGTGTCAGATTGACAACAAAAACCTATACACCCCTGTTCTGTTCATCAGCTTACTCAGTGCTCTAGTGCCTTGAAGAGATATCATGACCAAGGCAACTCTTATAACAGAGCATTTGATTGAAGGCCTCTTTGCCATTTTAGAAGATGAATCCATTATAATGGTAGGGGGCAGACAGATGTAGCATTGGAGCAGTAGCTGAGAACTACATCCCAACCTAAGAGCAGGAGAGAGAGAGAGAGAGAGAGAGAGAGAGACAGAGACAGAGAGAGAGACAGAGACAGAGACAGAGACAGAGACAGAGGAGCTTTTAAAGCTTCAAAGTCTAAGGGCAGGAGAGAGAGAGAGAGACAGAGACAGAGAGAGAGATGAGCTTTTAAAGCTTCAAAGTCTAAGGGCAGGAGAGAGAGAGAGAGAGACAGAGACAGAGACAGAGACAGAGAGAGAGATGAGCTTTTGAAGCCTCAAAGTCTAGCCCTGGTGACACACCTCCTCCAATTCCTTGGAATTCTTCCCAGTGTCTCAACCTGGTGACTAAGCTCAGCTGGATGAGCCTATGAGGGTCATTTGCACTCAGACCATGGCAGCGATCCTTAGATGGAGCTGTGTGTTCTTTCATCATTAAGTACATTGTAGGCTTTAGAAAATGACCTTTATGTGTTCCAGGAAGTTTTCTTATACGCCAGTGTTTTTATCACAAATGGCGATTGTTTTGTTCTAATTGAAACCCTTCTCTGTTGGTGAGGCCCACTGTGGGCCACATGGTTTAATGATATAAACTCCTGCTGCCTGCAGCTGGGAATATTTCTTCATGTGCCAGTTAATGTGCTTGTTTCTCCTGTCTGTTTGCTGAAATATAGACTTCCCGGGTCTCCTTTTATTTCCCATTTTATTTTGTTGCCATTTTTGACTAGTACACAGCAAGTACATAAACTAATGCCCAGCACACAGCAGAAGCTTAAGGAATGTTTGTTGACTGACTATAATAATGTAAAGCTCTTAGAAGAGTGTTTTCTGGTTTGGACTGCTATCTAACTCTGCTCTGCCCCCCACCCCCCCATATAGCAAGAGCAGTTTAAACAAAGCACAGAAGCCCATGGGTCCTTCCCGAATATGCTCCTGAAGGCTCCGGTGCTTTTGTTGTTGCTGTTGTGTCTTTAGAAGCTTCCCGTCATTATAGACAAGACAAACAAACCCCCTGTTTACATCATAGTTGGCTTGAGAAGGCAGAAATTCATGTGGTGTGTGATTTGGAAACCAGGTCTCCCTCTCAACAGTCCAACAATACTCTCTGCTCTGTGTGGTGGCCCAAGCATCA
The DNA here is from genome assembly GCF_963924665.1 of Micromys minutus. NCBI lineage: Eukaryota > Metazoa > Chordata > Mammalia > Rodentia > Muridae > Micromys > Micromys minutus. The sequence continues at coordinate 36,474,790 of NC_137956.1, forward strand.
CACTGTGACTGTCTTGTCCTTCCCCCTCCTACAGGTTGTCCCTTCTTCGATCAATTATTAGCTGTGAATGCCTAAGATTAAAACATCAAAAATGAAAACAACCCTATCTTTACACATTAGCAGTTCAGACTAGCCGTGGACGTGTGGTTCTGCGTCTCTCCTGGGACCGTGCTTACAGCTATAGTCATTTGGTGGCTCGGCTGGAGCTGGATAATCCAAGGAGCACTGACTGTCATAATCCCTAATGATGTTGTCCTGAATGCCCTTATAGGAGTTGCATGAAAATGGCCCCATAGGCCCAAAAGGACTGGAACTCTTAGGAGGTGTGGCCTTGTTGGATAAAGTGTGTCACTGGAGTGTGGGCTTTGAGATTTCAGAAGCTCAAGCCAGGACAGTCTCTCTCTCTCTCTCTCTCTCTCTCTCTCTCTCTCTCTCTCTCTCTCTCTCTCTCTCTCTCTCTTTCTCCTGCCTGCAGATCCACATGTAGAACTCTCAGCTCTTTCTCCAGAAGCATGATGCCTGCCTGCTCACCACCATGCTTCCCACCATGATGATAATGGATTAAACCTCCGAAACTATAAACCAGCCCCAATGAAATGTTTTCTTGCATAAGAGTTGCTGTGGTCATGGTGTCCCTTCCCAGCAGTGGGAACCCTGACCAAGGCAGCCTTCTTCCTATTATTGTGGAATCCTGGAAGCTGAAAAACCTGAGGAAGGCATTGTGTGAAGACTTTGGACTTGCTCTGAAAGTGCATCATCACAACAGTGATTTTGTGCATGAACACTGTGTGTGATGCTTTGTTAGCCTGCTCTAGTAAACAAAGAGCACTCCTATGCCTGTGTTTACACAAGATAGTATTTGTTGTGATATTTGTTCTTCTGATGATTCAGTGACTACGGTCAGTGGTCTCTTTTCTGGGTCAGGTGTTTCCAAGTTGTTGGTGTCTTGTTCAAAGAACTGAAGTACACACAAACAGCAAAATAGCAAAGTGGTGAAGTGAACATACAGGCCAGACACACTGCCAGAAGACAGACACACTGCCAGAAGACAGACACACTGCCAGAAGACAGACACACTGTCAGAAGACAGACACACTGCAAGAAGACAGACACACTGTCAGAAGACAGACACACTGCCAGAAGACAGACACACTGCCAGAAGACAGACACACTGCCAGAAGACAGACACACTGCCAGAAGACAGACACACTGCCAGAAGACAGACACACTGCAAGTAGACAGACACACTGCCAGAAGACAGACACACTGCCAGAAGACAGACACACTGCAAGTAGACAGACACACTGCAAGAAGACAGACACACTGTCAGAAGACAGACACACTGCCAGAAGACAGACACACTGCCAGAAGACAGACACACTGCCAGAAGACAGACACACTGCAAGTAGACAGACATACTGCAAGAAGACAGACACACTGCAAGTAGACAGACATACTGCAAGAAGACAGACACACTGCAAGTAGACAGACACACTGCAAGTAGACAGACACACTGCAAGAAGACAGACACACTTCAAGAAGACAGACACACTGCCAGAAGACAGCCCCTCTGAGTAACATTAACTCAAGAGCTCTAGGTCACTACCTGGAGTTTCTCTCTCTATGGGTCCAAGAAAGGTTGGTTCCTAAGGGAAAGGTGTGGGGTTTTTGATTTGATTGATAGGCTTGGGTCATGTAAGCCTTTGTTCACATGTATTTTGTAAATGTCTTTTCCATGGGGCATTAATTTTAATCAGATGCATGCCCAGACATTCAAATGCTTAACATATAAATCTGGGGAGGTTCCTCTAAAAGTTCACAAAGAGGATAATTTTCCTTGTTGTATGTGAAACCAAGACCAGTCCCACAGTTCCCAAATATGTCCCAGGATGTGTTTGACTGCACAAAGAGACCTACAGAGCTCACTGTGGGACTTCATGTTAGTAAGTTTTCATATGATCCTAGCTGGATCTCAGTTAACAACCAGAGTGCTAGGCATTTATACATTTTCTGTTTAAACTCATTTCTTTTTTTACAGTGAGAGAGGCTCTAACAAAGTTTCTTAGAGGGTAGGGGCTTAAGTTTCCCATTCTCCTGCCTCAGCCCCTAGAGTTTCTGGGATTCCAGACCTATACTATCATTCCTGGTTGGCATACATGTATTTATATGTGTCTGTGCGCTAGAGGCCAAACTGAAGTTTTTCAAGCCTATTTACTTGTGAATAGGCTTTGTCCACCCTTGCCCCAAAGTCTGTTATTAAAAAGACCAAATTGTATTTATGGGATGCCATTGGGTGCTGGGTTTGGATATTTTAGATAGGGGAATCCTGGTAGAGATGCCCAGGGAATAGCTGAGTATGCATCTGAATTTTACTTCTGAGCTGGAAATATATTTAAGGCAGGAGATGAGACAAGGTCTCCTAGGTAACCAGCATTGGTAGACAGAGGAGGATGTCTGAGGGTGTCCTGGGAAGCCGCACACATAGATGATGGTACAGGAACCAAGAGAATTCTGCAAGAGCCATACCTTTAATTCACCCCTCTTCCTGAAGAGATGGAGTTGCTTACCTGCCTGCCAGACAGCACTGAAGGCAAATGGGCAGTGGCAAAGAGCAAGGCGGGGTGGCTACGGAAGAGAGCAACAAAGTGGGGGGAGCACGACGTGCAAGGAACAGAGAAGACAAAGTTAGAAGTTAGGAGGACGGAAGGCTGGCTTGTCACGTAAGGGAGTAAGTTTGGGACAGTCCCCGCTCCAGTTGTTTGGAACCACATGAAGACCAAGCTGCACGTCTGTTACATATGTGTGGGAGGCCTCGGTCCAGCCTGGGGATGCTCTTTGGTCAGTGGTTCAGACTCTGGGAGCCCCAAGGCTCTAGGTTAGTTGACTCTGTTGGTCTTCCTGTATGTGGGAAGACAGACACTAGCAGGTCTGCTTTGTCTGGCCTCACAGAGACTTGATGTGTGTGTGGGGGGGGTGGAAATGCTCAGAAGAGAAGAGGAGGGGAGATGGGGAAAGGATTGTGGGAGGGAGTGCCCGAGAGAGGTGCAGTGAACAGGGTGTAAAGTGAATAGGTTAAAAAAAAAAGAGTAGGTTTGGGTAGCTGAGGTCAGAGGTCAGAACAGTATAAAACAGTGAGCAAGGACAAAGGACAGATGAGGGAGAGGGGAGAGAAAGAAGGAAGGAATAACGCTCGTGGGAAGAAGGTACCGGGTACAATGGTGTTCACCCACAGATGCCCGTGCATAGGGGTGTTTGCGAAGGCCACAGCCCCGAGGCCTTGAACAGTTCCTTCCCATCAGTACTCGAGTACTCTACTAAATGTTCCTGAGAACGTCTTCAGTATCTTACACACTCGAACATGGACATTCTCAGAGTAAGATGTCATTATTTTTAGCATCACTGACCTATCATGAAGCACCACATGTTTGTACAACAGGAAAGCAAGTCTGAACTTGAAATAGACTTAAAAGAAAATCTCATTAGTACTAAAGCCACAGAGGCAAATTAAATAAAGATTAGAGGAGAGGCGTGGGGTGGGGGTGAGAATGGGGGGGGAGTGAGAATGGGGGGGAATGAGAAAGGGGGGGTGAGAATCGGTGTCTTTAGTATTTGTTGTTATTTGCCGTCCTAATTACCACTAACACTGTTTAGCAATACCGCGATGGCTTAAAGAAGCAGGTGACTGCATGTCTAACTGGAAGTGAAGAGCACGCTCACTCCTGGGAGGTGTTAACTTCTTTTGACTCCAAGGAACCAGCTGCTGCTATGAAAACAGTTAATTGGATTTTTCCACTTCCCTCAGAAAAAGCTTCTCAGTCCATTTTCTTCTGCACTGGGAAATTCTACCCTCAAAAGTCTCATCTTAGCCTCCAGCTATTCAAGGTTTTACGAAGAGCCTGGTATTCTGACTACTGGGTTCCCACCCATGTGTCATGTTGATGAGAATACATATAAATGACTAGTGAATAATTTTTTTTTATATAAGGCAGAAAGGCCAACACTTTTTTTTAAGTGGGTAGAAGACTGAAGAGGTGTCTCAGTGGCTGGAGAGGTGGCTCAGTGGCTGGAGAGGTGGCTCAGTGGCTGGAGAGGTGGCTCAGTGCCTGGTGAGGTGGCTCAGTGGCTGATGGGGTGGCTCAGTGGCTGGTGGGGTGGCTCAGTGGCTGGAGAGGTGGCTCAGTGGCTGGGAAGGTGGCTCAGTGGCTGGTGGGGTGGCTCAGTGGCTGGGGAGGTGGCTCAGTGGCTGGTGGGGTGGTTCAGTGGCTAGACAGGTAGCTCAGTGGCTGGTGGGGTGGCTCAGTGGCTGGTGGAGTGGCTCAGTGGCTGGTGGGGTGGCTCAGTGGCTGGTGGGGTGGCTCAGTGGCTGGAGAGGTGGCTCAGTGGCAAAGATGCTTGCTGTCAAACCTAATAACTGGAGTTAGATCTCTGGAAACCCACATGATAGAAAGGGAAAACCAATTCATTCAAGCTATCTATTGATCTACAGATGTGTGCATGGATGTATATACATGTGCACACACGTACACTCACATGTAATAAAACTTTTGTTAAAGTATTCTTTTGCAACAGGTTCTCGTTGTGTAGCCTTGGCTACCCCAGAACTCACCATAAAGACAAGTTTGCCTTCAAACTTACAGAGATCCGCCTACCTCTGCCTCCTAAAGGCTGGAATTGAAAGTGTGCACCACCACATCAAGAAATAAAAAATTCTTCGTCTTTGCTCGCCCAGCATGTATGAGACCAGCACATAAGAATCCCACACTGTATCAGAACATAAATATACATTTTTTTTTAAATCTTCAGAGGAAGTAGATGTTAAGAAAACTATAGACCTTTATCAGACCATAAATAAATAAGTTCTAGTAATCCAACAATATTTATGCTGTCCAATAGCTCACACAACACTGTATACTTGAAATACAACAGAAATGAGTTTTACATTGTACTTCATTTCCACTCAGTTAAATTAAAAAGAGAGACTAAACAGATTGAAATATTTTAAGTATGCCTCAACAAGTTCAGGTATATGAATCTCCCTTTTCTTTCTTTCTCATTGTATTAGTTACTTTATTATTATTATTATTATTATTATTATTATTATTATTATTATTATTATTATTATTATTATTCATACTGGATAGTTTTATGTCAACTTGACACAGACTAAAGTCATTTGAGAGGTGGAAGCCAAAGATGCTTAAGATAAGGCAGTACTCAAGCCTGTGGGGGCATTTTTCTTAATTAGTGATCAGTGCTGGAGAGCCCAGCCCATTGTGTGTGATTTCATCCCTAAACTGGTGGTCCTGGGTTCTATAAGAAAACAGGTTGAGCAAGTCATGAGAAGCAAGCCAGTAAGCAGCACCCCTCCATGGCCTCTGTAGCGGTTCCCGCCTCCAGGTTCCTGCCCTGCCCTGACTTCCTTCCATGATGGACTGTGACGTGGAAGCATCAGCCAAATAAACCCTTTCCTCCCCAAGCTTCTTTGGTCATGGTGTTTCTTCACAGTAATAGTAACCCTAACAATACATTATTACTATTATTGTTATTAGCATTATTATTACTATAACTACTACTACTATTATTATTATTTAGGCAGGGTCAACTCTAGATTCCTGGAAGCCCTGAAATTCATTGTGTATCCTATGCTGGCCTCAAACTTGCAGCAATCCTCCTACCAAGTATTGGGATTACAAGTGTGAGTCACTGTAACAAGATATTTTATTTCCCTTCTTAAAAGGTATTTAATTTTTAAGAGTTACGTATAAATATAGCATGTTTACCATGATGCTTGGAATTCATACAATAAAATAATGACTTGTCAAACAACTTGTAAGACATGGTCACCTTTTATTTGTGGTTCAAAAGCACCTCCACTCCCCTTTCTCAAAAAGGTCTCAGTATACAATGCAGTATTGTTAATGGTGGTCCTCAGGCTATGCTGGACAACTCTAAGGTCATGGCTTTTGACCTGTATTTCTCCCATTCCAATCCTTTCCCTCTGGACATCACCATCCCACAGCTTCTAAGTGTAGTGGCTTGAATGTGAAATTTCCCCTCCTCATAGGCCCATGTTTGTATACTGGGTCCCTAGCTATGGCCAGTTTAGGGAGGTTGTGGAATTTTTAGGAGGTTGAGCCTTGCTAGAGAAGTAAGTCACCAGGGTCAAGTCTTGAGGTTGGGTATCTCAGCCCCACTTCCTGTCTGATCCCTGCTTCCTGCCTGTGGACACTGTGTGACCAACCACCTCACCTTCCTTCTGTCTAGCCATCTGTGCCTGGGAAGATGGATCCCTTCTTCAACTCTTAAGTCAAATGAGATGCTTCCCCTCTTTAGTGACTTCTTGTAGTCATAGCAACTAGAAAAGTAACTAGTTTCCTCTATGTTTGTGATTTTGGATTTTACATCAAAGCAAGATAAGACAATTTTTCTTTGGGTGTGTGTTACTCTGTGTGTGTGTGCATGTGCTAGTGCATATGTGTGCACCTTCCTGGGCCAGCCAGAGATTGACTCTGGGTGTCTTCTTCCTCAGTCACTCTCTCCTTATGCTTTGAGATAGTCTCTCACTGGACCCCAGGCTCAGATTCAGCCACACTGAGTGGGCTCTAGGGACCCTCTTGCCTCTGCCTCCTGACCACCAAGTCCTGAGATTACAAGTGCATGCCGCCTTGCCCAAACTTTTATGTGGCTGCTAACCACGCTGGCTGTTCGAACTTAGCACTGATTAAACCATGTCCCCATTCTTACCATTTGCCTTCCCGTGTCTGCCTTTTTTCAGTTCGCCCAGTGTTCTCCAGATTTTTTGATAGCATTGCAAAAGCTGGGGGTTCATTCTTTTTAAAGACTGAGTGATACTCCATTTCCTTCGTCCATTTATCCAACAATGGGCACTTTGGCTGCTCCCACACCTTAGCCATTATTAATAATACTTTGATGACCATAGCAGGACAGGTGCTCTATCAGTCACTGACTTCATGGCCTTTGGGATTGCTGGGTTGTATGGTTGATCTGTCTTTAAGGCTTTGAGGCCCCTCTGCATTGTTTTCTGAAGTAGCTGCACATTTTTCTATCCTCTCACGGTCCCCTTTTCACATCCTCAGCCATACTTGTCAGCTCTTGTCTAATGGATACTCACCATTCTGATAACCGTGAGGGGGTCCTTTGTTGTGGTTGTACAAGCCAGAAGGGAATGCAGTTCTACGTTCTAAATGCTGAAAGAAATAAAAATTCACCAGCTGAGAAGAATGCCATCCCTAGGAAATCTACCCTTCAAAAATGAAGAGGTGATGCTTTCTCTTGTGATAAACGAGAGTGGGGGGTTTCTCGTGGGTATTCTGCATAAGGGATGCTAAAGAAAACGCTTCACACGGAGAGAAAGCTGAACGGTAACATGACGACATTCAAATATTTAAACTTGCTGATGAATACATAGACAGAAAAGAGCACTGTGTTACCATGATAGGGCAGCTAAATTGTAATGACTAAGAAACCCTAAAAGGCACGTTGGTTACGGCAATGACATCTAAATTATGCTAAGGGTACAGAATATGTAAGTGTAAACTGTGACATTAATGGTATAGAATCAGGAGAGGGAGCATAGAGCTCTTCCATGCAAGAGAAAATGTTGTAAGTTTAAAGTAGGCTGTAAGCCTCTCATGACCACGGTGGAAATATCTGTGCTGGTTACACAAAAGAGGAAGAGACATGAATCAAAATCAAGCAATTCAGGCAAGCAGGAAAACACACGAGTCAGCAAGAGAAGGACAGAAGGAGAAAAGAAAACAAAACCCAAACCATTGGGCAAACAGAAGAGTTTCCAGTGTGGCAGTTAGTCCTTCCCTATCAAGGCCAGCTTTCAGTGTGAAGGAACTAAACCGCCCAATGGAAGGGATAGTGTGGATGAAGGGATTTGAAAACCCAAACCAAATGATGAAGCTCCAACCATCTGCACTTGCAGGAGATTTGCTTTAGATTCTAGGACGTGCACAGCTGCAGTGGGGGATGGGGTGGGATGTTCTTTTGTAAATGGAAGCTAAACAGAAGCAGGAGAAGCTGAACTTAGAGAAGGGTGACTCAGGTTTAAATGCTTGGTTCTAGAGCAGTCGTTCTCAACTAGTGGGTCATGGCCCCGTTGGCAAACTTCCCTCTCCAAAAAAAGGCTTGCGTCACAATTCATAACAGTAGCAAGATTACACTTATGAAGTAGCAGCGAAAATAATTTTATGGTTGGGGCCGGTCATTAATGGCAGTGTTAGGGAGGTTGAGAACCACTGATCTAGAGGTGTAGACAGTCATGACGTAGTGATGCCTGGGTAAATTAAAAAGGAGAGGGTACCAGTTGTATGAATATACGCACTTGGTATGAGAGCAGTAACACATAAAGCACATTAAGCCAGACCTAAGGGAGAAACTGGCACTAATGCAGACCATCAAGACAGAAAATCAGCCTAAGAACATCATCCTTGAACAATACTACAGGTATGCCTGTACAACGCCTGTGTATACACACACACACACACACACACACACACACACACACACACACAAATTACAGGGAGTTTACCCTAAAGAAACACAAAATCAGAAGGTTTTGTGCAAGATGAAATTCATAGCAACTTCATTTACAATAAAAATGTTTAAATAATCCATGTGTGTGCCAGAGAAATTGCTGTGTAAATTGTGGTCTATTATCTTAACTATCATTAAATTATTGAAAATCTTAGGCTGGAGAGATGTCTCAGTGGGTGGGGGTTTGACAAACTGAGGTCAGATTTCTAGAACTCACATGAAAAGCTGGAATGCAACCATTGAACACATCTGTAATCCCAGCACCCCTCTGGAGAGGTGGAGAGTGGAGACAGGGGAATCCCTAGATGCTCTGGGGCCAGCTAAACTACCGCACACAGTGGAAAAGAGACTGTCTCAAAGAAGGTAGAAATGCAAGGATCAACCCATGAAGGTTGTCCTCCTACAACAAGTACCATGGCACTCAAACACACACACACGCGTGCGCGCGCGCGCGCACACACACACACACACACACACACACACACACACACACACAATTTATGGCTCATGGTAATGTAAGATTACCACTCAGGGCTAAATAAATGAAGCAGAATGTAAAGTTGTGTAGTAAAATGTAAATAAAATTTAAAGTGGTATAAACATGAACATGAGAACCGGAAAGGGAGACAGAAGAGGAAATTAGTTGATTGGTTACAGTTCATCGGCATACACATGTGTCATTGTATAGTTACTATATAATAGACATAATTATTATAAGCATGTTAATTTAGAATGATATTTAGTAATAAAAGAGCATACTATATCAGAAAAGCATGTTAGGGTGAACAGGAAAAAGTTGTGTATGCTTGTATGTGCATATGTATAGGTACATTGGAGGGCAGATGTTGATGTCTTCCTTGATTGCTTTCTGCCATGATTTTTGAGTTGGGGGTTCTGTCTAGTCTATATATTAAGGGAATTTGTTGTGATGACTTACCATCTCTAGTCCAACTAACCCAATGATGGGAAGCTGTGGGTGCGAAGTCCGAGAATCTAGTAGTTGCTCAGTCCCATGAGGTTAGTTGTTTTAGATGGTCTTTGTAGCAGTAGGTTCCAGCCGATGTGCTGGAAAGTGAGTGCAAGCAGGCACAGAAGAATCTTCCTTCTTCCGGTGTCCTTATGTGAATCTCCAGCAGAGGATGTGGTCCAGATTAAAGATGTGGTCCAGATTACACCATGCCTGGGTGTAAAACTTGCTTTGTCCCAGGCTGACCTTGAACTCAAGAGATCTGCTTGCCTCAGTCTTCTGGAATTAGAAGACTTGCCTGGGCGCAAGATTTTTGTGGCCACTATAATTCAAGTCCTCCATGTCAAGATCCAGGTCAGAAACCTGTCCTCCAGCCTCAGGATCTGGATCTCAGTTGTGCCCACATTTCTGGATTGTAGTTCATTCCAGATGTAGTCAAGTTGACAACCGGGAGCAGCCATCACAAGTTCTCTCACTGAATTTGGAGCTCACCAGTTCACCTTGACCCACTGCTCAGAAAACCCCAAGGGTTCTTCCCGTCTCCATCTCCCAAACACTGGGATTACAGGCATGCTCAGATCTTTGCATGGGTGCTAGGAATCCAAGCCATGGTCCTCCTGCTTGTGTGACCAAGACTTTACCATGATAGCCACCTCCCCAGCTCCAGCCATTTCTTCTAGTCCTTGGAAACATCCCCCAATAAGCCAGAGTGTAATCACTGGCTTTCCCTTCACGTTCAGGAACTCTTCTCAAGGTCCTGTAACCTAGTCAGCATTCCGCTTGCTCTATATCCCAGCTCTGTGACTCTGAGAAGAACATCTAGTTTTTAAAAGACAATAAAAAAGAAGAAGAGTGTGAAACCAATTGGAATCAGAATGATGTAATTGGTAGGAAGAAGCCCAGGTTAAGACTGTTAGGAACATTTGGACACCCGTGAAAGAACAGCAGCCTTTCTCACAAGAGCAAGAAAAAAAATGCATGTCACCCACAGCGTATCTTTGTGCTAATGTAGGTGACAGGGACTTGACATTCTCTCTTTTCCTGGCCAGAGTTTTTATTTCTCTTGTTCCAGTTCATTCCGACAAGTATGGGCAGCCTAATTACTTTTTTTGGCCTGGCTTTAATTGAGTCCCTCTCTCCCTTGCTTAAGCCTAACCTTATATAATTGTTTGCATTTTTTTTAACCTTCCCGGTTGTTTTTAGTCAGGGAATTTCTACTGACACTGATGGCAAAGGGTCCGTTTTCCTGCATTTTGAAACCTAAGTGACCTTGTTTAAAATCAGTTAATCAGCAACACTTGATATAGAGCTATAAAAACGCTATTAGCATAGGCAAATCATTAATCATTTCTACACTGTAATTGCATTTGACCCGCACCCCTTCATAAACCTGGCTTTCGAGGAGAACTAAGTGATTGGGGGCACTGTCTGAATACTGAAGGATAATTTATTTTAATATATTAACCTTGAGGCAATTTTTAAGCGACAAACTTGCAGGTTCATTCTCTCTTTGTAATTTACATGATGTGAGGGGATACTTTTCCTCAACAGTCGTTCTGGTTTCATTTCTGTCGCTATGACAAAACACCCTGGCCAAAAAGCAGTTTAGGGGAGGAAAGGGTATAGTCTGCTATTGAGGGGAAGTCAAGGCAGGAACTCAAGCAGCTAGTCACATCACATCTACAGTCAAGATCAGAGGAAGGAATGAATCTCTGGTTTCTTGCTTTTTCTTGCTTACTGCTTACTTCTCTGCTAACCCTCTCCACTCACACTGCTCATGGTTCCTAACAAGAGAATGGTGCTGCCCACAGTGAACTGGGTCTTCCTACATCAGTTAACAATGTAGACAAACCGCTACTCTCAGCATGTCCATAGGTCACACTGATCTAGATCATTCCTCATTGAGACTCTCAGATTATTCTGAGTTGTGTCAATTGACAGCTAAAACTAACAGTGCCCGGTATTACTCATACTGAAATTGAGTGTTTTAGTGTCCATTTAGTTTCATGGAAAAAGAACAGGCCTTGAAATCAGAGGATATAGGAGCTGAATCTAGTATCTGTTATGCCATGCTTTGAGACAAGTTAGTTGTCTTCTCAGATTCTTCATATTTAATAAGCACCATTCCCACTGTAAGAGTTGGAGAACTAGGAGGCCTGCTTCAAGATTGTGTTACAGATTTGACACCGGAGCTGTATCCATGAAATCTCATCATGGCTGCCTAAACAATGACAACACTGTTGGCATGCCAACACAGATGGAGGAAATCACACAGGACCTCATCCCTAGACAAAGTTATAGGCAATTAAAGACTGCTAAGGAAGAGAGGGCTAATCTTTAGAGATGAGCCCCCTAAATGGCTCTCCAATACCAAGTGATCAGCCCCAGAAATATACAAACAAGCAAACTAAATGGCCTCAGAAGACTACACTTATATATTTATTCATATATATACCTAACAAGATATGGGAAGAATAATTTACCTTGGCTCGCTGTTTCAGAGGAGTTTATCATGAAGGAGAAGGGATGGTGGAGTTCAGGGCGGCAGGAACATGTTGGCATAGACTCCAGTCATGAGCAGATCATGAATTACAGACACCGGGTGTTTCTCTCAGTTCAGAGTGATATCCTTTGAAGAGTCCCTGGCCTGGAAAAATAGCATCCCCAGGTAGAAAACAAGTGTCCCAAACGTGAGCCCACTGGGGACACTGCAAGGTCAAGCTGTAGTAACCTGGACAGTAACCATCTTTCCCGATCTATGAGGGAGGGCAGTCTAAAGCAAGATGAGCTGGAATAATTAGAAAACGTTAGGACTTTGGTGATCAGTCAAATCAGGGTTCTCTCGATCTTTCGATTTTGGAGCTACACAAGCCTAAATGCCCTTTACTGTGAAAACTGAGTTCTTTAATTGTAACTGAGAAAAGTTCTAATGGAAGTACAGAGGCCATGCAGTCCCCTCCCCGTGTATGTCTGTGTTTCTTTCCCCCCAAATAGGCTACAAGTATCCCACCAAAATGTTGACAAGCATTGTTCATTTGGGGTCTCCCACCAAGCCTAACAGCACTAGGTTATGTGCCGGAGATTCGTGAGTGTTTGTTTGCAGAGGACCATGCCCAGCTGGTCCTGTTTTCAGATCACACGGTAGCAGTGTCTCTCAGCAGGTGTTCCGGTTAGCTTTTAGGTTATCCTCGAGCCCCTTTCTCACACTGGGTTATCACTATCATTATCTCTCAGACAGAGAAATTGGTTTCAGCAAATGAGTTTGCTACCTTTCATCCGGCTCTCTGCCACTCCAGCACTAGGCAGAATCCACATCGTCTGGAAGGGAAAAAGAGAAAAGTAAATGGTTCGAGGGGGAAATGGTCATGGCAGCTGTGGCTATCTTTAAGAAGGTGCTGGATATCCATAGGGATAGAAACTGCTATTTTCAGAACTCTTGGAAAATTAATATCTTAATTCAACTTTATAGATGGGTTGCTAGTGTGACATCATATACAATAGAAGAGATGATGTATCTGCTGACTTCCCTTCAAATAGTTGTGATGCTGTCACATGACAGATCTGTGGGGTAAATTGTAATTAGCATACTCAATTATATGCTATGGGCTTCAGAAATCAGTTCGGGGGGCGGGGGAGGGATGGATCAGTCTGGATCCTCTGTGGGATCTAAGTGTCCCGCTGTTCCTGGATGTTTGTGTACCACTGTTGCTGTTGTGTCTTTAAATCACTGTTCTAAACGGCTGAGACAAAAGGATGGGCTTTCTTTTCCCACCCAAGCAAAATCTTGTGGCCCAAAGCTTTTCTCGATGACTTACACACATGCAATCAAAATTTTTAAAAATATATTTTAGGTGGATGTATGTTTTGCCTGCATGCGTACCTGTGCCACCATGTGCATGTCTGGTGTCCATGGATACCAGAAGAGGGTGTCTCACCTTTTGGGGCTGGAGTTACAGATGGTTGTGAGTCACCAAGCGAGTTCTGGGAATTCAGCCTGGATCCTCTGAAAGAACAGCCAGTGCACTTAACCACTGAGCCATCTCTCTGGCTCCTGCAGGCAATGATTTAATGAACTCAGAATTTCTCTGAGTCTACTTCTATATCATACATACACACACACACACACACACACACACATACACACATATAATTTTTCATCTGTGTTGAGAGTGATATCTGTATCTTTCATTTCACTTCATTTAGGTTCCTTTTATGCATGTGGCATATATGCACATGTATGTACACTTGTGTGTTTGTGCATGGGGAGGCCAGAGGCTGATGTCAGGTGTCTTCCTGTATCTCCACTTAAAAAAATTATCTTGCTTTATGGATGTGTATGCTTTGCCTGGAGTTACAGAGGTTTGTGAGCTACTCTGTGGGTGCTGGGAATAGATTTCAGATGCCCTAGAAGAGCAGCCAATGCTCTTAACCATTGATCAATCTCTCCAGCCCTTCCATGTTATGTTTGAGGCAGAGTTCCTCACTGGGCCTCACTAATTTGGCTAGATTGGTTGGCCAATGAACTCCTAGGATCCTCTCTCCATCCTCCAAACACTGGGGATATGGATGCTGAAAGTCTAAACTCAGGCCTCATACTTGTTTTGCAAGCATGTTGCTCACTAAATCATATCCCCAGGCCTACATTAGGGTTGTTTGAGGCAGAGTCTTTCTGTGTAGCCCAGGCTAGCCTCAAGTTTGCTGTCCTTCTACGTTTGCCTCCTGAATACGGGGCTTATAATAAATGTATGTCACCACCTCCAGCTAAGGCATCCATTTCAAACAACACTATCCTTCCCTACTGCAAGGCATACTCTCTCTCCACTAGAAGGTTATCAGAGTCAGAACAGCATCTAGAAAATGGCCTCATTTGTAGGATCCATGTATACACGGAGTTAAACTTCTTTGTGTTTGCACAGTCAAAATGAAGAACAAGGCTGACAATGCTGTTTCGTCGCCAAGAGACTTACAAAGATGGCCTCATGTTCAGAGCCTAGAACGGGATCACTGGCTGTAGAGAAAAATGAAGCTGTTGAATATGGACAGCAATTTCTAACCTTTTCCAAAGACATCCAGTGGCCTTTGATTAAAGTCTCTGCTGCTTGCTCTTCCTCCCTCCCTGGCTGTAATCGTTGGCTTGGTTTTGGGGCCACAGTGCTTCCTTTGTACCATCTGCAATCGTCACCTACACAACTGCCAATACCTATACCACGCGCTAAGCAATATACCCGTGGTCAGATGGCTCCCCAGTGGCAGAGCCAGGGCCTAAACCATACGGGTGGTCTATTGGATTCGATCTGTTTTTAGGAGCCTACACTTTTGATGACTGTTCCCCATAGTCTCATAGCTGACATTCTGAAATCAAACTGACCCACAAAGAGGACAATTTATAACTCCAGCTCAGCAATATGTCAGTCAGTAAACTCAAATGTATTTCCTTTGCTGTAGACCTCAGTTTCCTTGTCGGGGTCTCTGGTTTTGTTTCTGTCTTTGACATAGGGTCTTCTGTGTCTTTGGCCAGCCTTGAACTCACTGTGAAACAGACCTAATCTTTTTACCTTTACCTCCTGAGTACTGGGATAGATAATCACACACCATCACATTCAGGGATGTCATCCATTTAAAAATCACAGTCCACCCCTTCTCCAATCCATGCCTGGTTTCATGGGGTTTTTTTTTTTGCGGGGGGGGGTTCATACAGTCCTAAGAGCTTTGTGCCTACTAAATAATCCCTCTGCCAACAGAGAAGTACCCAGCTCAGATCTGGAGTTTCATACCTATTTCCACTCTCCTAAGCCACAGTCCCTGCTCAGTGCAGCTTTGGAATATGTATCTTGGACAGGTATTTTCAAACCTAAGATTGGAAATGCCCAACCTCCCAGGAATTACCCACTCTAACCAGCCCAGAAACTAGCAGACTCTACTTCTGTTATCCAGCATTTGCAGCAGCAAGCATTGATATCTGGAAGAACACACCACACCAGGAAACAGGAGATTGTGATAGGCACAGGCATTTCCAACTCTCCATCACATCAGCTCCTTTGGTTTTCCTTCTGCAAGCATCCTATCTTGCCTTTGCCACGTTAGCCTTGAATTTTCTCTCACATTGTCTTCTCCTACTTCTCTCTGGCTCACAATTACTAAGTTTTTAAGGTCATTCCCTGGTTCTCCATCTGCTAGGAAAACATTCATATTTTATAGCCCCATTTATCTGATTTGCAACTTTCAGGGTACAGGATTCGCCTGTGAAATGACAATCCTAACATCCATCTTAGGAATATCCTAGGAACTGCAGCACAGAATGCTGGACCAGAGAGCACTCTGAACGCAATAATACATGGAACAAACATTGGCCATTATTAGCACAAAAAGCACAACAGTCTCTAAACTATGGAAATGGAAGTGATTTCTACTCCGCATCATAAACCATCCCAGGAATTACTGCACTATGTCTCTGTTCTCCAGCATTTACAGCAGCAAGTGTGGATATATAGAGCAGAAAGAACAAACTACATCAGGAGAGAGGAGACTGGAATAGCTACAGGCATTTGAACATGCCTCTGGAGGCTCTTGGCATCTATGTCAAATTTTTCAATGCCCTTATTGAGGTCCCTGTGTTCTTCAATGGACTGGGAATAATAATGTTTTCTTAAATTAAGGCAGATATTACAAACTGGTAGCCTATTGGCTGAATTTGGCTCTCTGACATACATCATTTAGCAGATAGTAAGTAACCTTGAAAAGGTGGCGCATGTGTGCATTTAAATGCTGTTTGTTGTAGGTCAAGTGCTTTCAGAATCAGACTCTGAGCCAAGGATTTGGGCTCAAGAAAATATTCTCAAGTCAGGCATGATGAAGCACTCATGTAACCCCCACACTTGGAAAGAGGAGTCAGGCAGCTCACACATCATCCTAGACTATACAGTGAAGCCAAGGTTTGTCTGGACTATACACCACATTGTCATAAGCAAAGTGCTCCCAACAGAAGTTGCTAAAGGGGTCGGAAAGCAGAGTAGACAGACAGGGAATCCCAGCAAGAGCATCTGGGGAGGTCCCAGACTCAGCCCGACGCCACAGGGAGGGTCTCAGCATCATGGATAGCACAGAAGGTGTCCTGCCTGGAGTTAAATGTGTGCATCTCAGTGTCCAGGAAGAAGGAGCTTAAGTTCCATACTCTTCCCTGCCAAAGACCCGGAAACACATTCCTGGAGGTCACGGGGTGAAATATTAGCAACACAGTACGTGGAAATTGAGGAGTGTGCGAAGAGCTGGCAAACTACACTCAGGATTCCATCTGGGGACCAAGCGGCTCCACCACAGACAGAATGCAGGCATTCTAACTTGCTATAGCTCTGATTCCTAATGCCAACCTATGGCAGTTGGGTTTTTGTCAACTTGACCTAAGCTTGAGAGTCATTTGGGAAAAGAAAACCTAGTTGATAAAATGCCCCCTTCCTCATCAGATTGCCTACAGGCAGGTCTGTGGAGCGTTTTCTTAATGATTGATGTGGGAGATGTGGGAATTCCCAGTCCCTGAGCAGGTGGTCCTAGATGATATAAGAACGCAAACTGAATAAGTCTCAAGAAACGACCCAGTCAGCAGCATTCCTCCAAGGCCTCTGCTTCTGTCCTTGCCTCCAGGTTCCTGTCTTGGCTTACTGGGATAATGGTCTGTGATCTATAAACCAAACAAACCCTTTCCCCTCCAAATTGTTCTTGGCCATGGTGTTTTATCACAGTAATACAAACCCCAACCAAGGCATAGATTCAAAGTATCCCAAGTTCTATAAACCCTTGATCAATTACAGCCCTGGGGTTTTCCTAATGGAAGGGCTTGGGCATGGCACCATGCTTGGAAGTGAGGGTGGAGTCTAGGCTGATTGGATTGTACTTCATTTAAAAATCTACTATCCACATCTGAGAATGGAGTGTACAGTGAGGATTATGGAGACTTGAGTTGAAACTCTTCCTTTGCAAGATTCCCTTCATCTTCCCCTTTACTGTTAATTTATTTGACCTGGCTGGTAATGGCATAATTTGCGTGATAGAAGATTAATGAGGCAATGCTAGGTCAGTTCTGGAAAGATGGAGGCCACTGGACCCTTTCCTTAGCATCATACATTGTGAAAAGTACCAAGAAGCCGTGAGACTCAGAAGGGCACTGTGGTAATCATGATATGGAGATGCTTTGCCTAGGGCTCTGTGTTCTTTGGCGCTTCTGCCCCGGAGGTCACTATGAAGCCGGTTCCAAAGAGAGAGAGAGAGGTGAACTTACTATAGTGAGCTCCCAATGTAAACGCTTAATTGTGGCTATAACCTCCAGAAATATCTTGTTCTACTAAAGCTGGCGAGCTTCGAGGGATAGCAGCCACAGGTTATTACACAGAAAATGGAGGGCATTAAACATAATTCTCTCTAGGAGGCTCCTCTAATATCTCCTAAATGTGTTTTATATCTTTAACATTTTCCGCTAACTCACTGCAAAAGGTCTAGTTTGGTTTTAGTCCGTTGGAGCTGAAGATTGATGTAACCAAGGAAACTGGCTTATACCTCACATTTCAAAACTACAAATGGTTCCATAATGGTAACCTTTAGAATTGTCCCAGCCATCATTTTGCTGTGGATGTATCTCTAGAAACATGGAAGTACAGAGCCAATGAGAAAGTGACCAAATTTAAGTAACAGCATCATGTTGTGCAGAGAGAAAGTCACAAAGTTTTAAAGCAACAGCAGAAATGATAGGAACGGCTCAGAGATTCTGATTTGGGTTAGAGGGATAGCTTGAGACGCGTCTTAGTTTTCAAGATGGAAGCAAGAAATGCAACCTGGATGCTTTTTAAATGAGTCCTCAAGAGCAGACCAAAAAAAGGACAGCCTGTCAAAGGGTTGTCCTTAAAACTTGGACCAGATATTATAACTCCCTCACTGGCTCTGAAGGTAGATATCTGGGGCACCAGAATTCTATTTAGTTACCAGTTGTCTTAGGGTTTCTATTCCTGCACAAGCATCATGACCAAGAAGCAAGCTAGGGAGGAAAAGGTTTATTCAGCTTACACTTCCACATTGCTGTTCATCACCAAAGGAAGTCAGGACTGGAACTCAAGCAGGTCAGGAAGCAGGAGCTGATGCAGAGGCCATGGAGGGATGTTGCTTACTGGCTTGCTTCCCCTGGCTTGCTCAGCTTGCTTTCTTATAGAACCCAGGTCGACCAGCCCAGGGATGGCACTATTCACAGTGGGCTGGGCCCTTCCCTCTTGATCACTAGTTGAGAAAATGCTTTACACCTGGATCTCATGGAGGCATTTCCTCAAGGGAGGCTCCTTTCTCTAGGATAACTCCAGCTCATATCAAGTTGACACAAAACCAGCCAATACACCAGTCAAGAATAGGTCCCTTTTATAAAAGGTTGTTTTAGATACAATAGACTAGGGCTGCCCCCGCTCCTTTTTCCCCCACCTGGCTCAAGCACAGCTGTGAGTAGACCAGAAGGCCAGATTGTTACTGGGCTGTAAGATGAGAAATCTGGTTGTGGACCTGTCACTTACTAAGGAGTGAACATGAAGAGACACCAGAGT
This sequence comes from Micromys minutus, assembly GCF_963924665.1. Classification (NCBI taxonomy): domain Eukaryota; kingdom Metazoa; phylum Chordata; class Mammalia; order Rodentia; family Muridae; genus Micromys; species Micromys minutus. The sequence continues at coordinate 36,493,894 of NC_137956.1, forward strand.
GGATAATACAGAGGTCATAGCCTAGCTGAGGAGAGATATCGGCAGAAGTCGTATCAGTTAGCCTAATGTGATGGCATTCATTTGTACTTGAGATCTAGAAGAAGAAAGATGAGTTCAGAAATTGCTTGTATCATCAGAAATAACAGAATAAATGAGTGTAATTGCTTATTTTTTTTTTTTTTGTGATCATTTCCCAGCACACACAGACCTCCTAAACACAAACACAGCAAGACAAACAATCAACTTTAAGGATGAAAGATTTTTTTTTTCTTCAATGAGCATAGAGTACTGACCAGACTCCTGGAGTCGGTGGGTCCCCACTGATTAGGTGGGATTGTGTTTGATTTTTGTTCTGCTCTGCTCCTGCACATGTTTGTCATATGTGTAGAAACCTTGTATATTTTCAGCTTAAGAAGGATATTCATTTGCCTCTGAAGCCACATGAGCAAAATAATGTGTTAATATGACACAAAAGAAAAAAAACAAAACAAAACAAAACAAATGAACAAACGAAAACCTCTGAACTCAGAACAAAGGTGAAATCTAAAGGTTAAAATATGAGGGCCCAGGTTGTCTGATAGAATTAAACTGTAGATGGCTGTGGCTGCAGACGGAGTGGAAATCTGGAAAGGCACCACAGGAAATCTAAGAGAGGGATAGAGAAAGGACTCTTGCTTGACAGACCTGCCTTGGTCTGGGAACAGGCTAAGAGAGCAGCAGCTCTGGTCTGAAATGAATGAGAGCCACACCCAAACTGTTAAAGTCAAGGGCTGTTTTCCCATCTGCTTCATGGTTGACATCTGATGAAGTCATTTGATTCTCATCAAACTCTGTGACCAATGATGATGAGTATAAATTCATTGGTTTCTCAACAATACACATGTAACCCAGACATAAGGTTTCCCTCCCTTCTCCTCAAGAATGCAGTATTCTTTTAGCTACAGGGGATGTAGAAGATTGCATGCTGCTAGGGCTGTCCCTAAGCATCCTGGGATTTCTATTCCTGTCCTTTGCTTTCTACTAGCCACCCCACTCCTATTGACCTGCCTTCCTCTATCCCCAACTCTCCTATCTATCTATCTATCTATCTATCTATCTATCTATCTATCTATCATCTATCTATCTATCATTTGTGTGTGTGTATATATATATATATATATATATATATATATATATATATTTATATATATGTACAAATGTATGTGCACATGCATTTCTTACAGGTCTCTATTATTACCAGGTCTCTCCCTCTCTGGAAAGTCCATGATGCTCACCAAATAGTCTAGTCTGACTTGCCAGTGAATTATGAGTATCTATACAGCTCTACATCTCCAGTGCAGTGATGACATGTACACAGTACCACGGCACCAGGCCTTTTTAACCTGGGTTCTGAGGATCAAACCTGAATCCTTATGCTTGCACAGCAAACAGTCCACCAACTGAGCCAACTCCCCAGTCTTTCTAGTTTCATCATTCTGTAGCCTGGTGCAGAATTGCCTTGACTTCATGGCAGTCCTCCTGCATTAACATCCTAGATGCTGGGATTCTGAAATGAACCATCCTATCCAGCTGCTGCTACATATTAGGGCAGAGGAGCTAGTGTAAGGACACTGTGCAAGACCCCCACTCTTTTGTTCTGCCCCATTGATCATTCTGATGGGAAACCATCAGATGAAGCCAAGAAGACCTATCAGTTATAGAAGGGTTAAGCAGTTTTAGCTGAGATGTATAAGAAGGAAGATGAAGAGCCAGCTCTTCCCTCCCCCATGTGGTGGTGGGAAGCAGAGCCTTCCTCTTTGTAATTCCTGGCAGGAGACACAGGCAGGCTACTTACTTCCTTCTGTTAATGGCCCATTATTTCCAAGCACACGCAGGCCTCCTAAACACATCCTTTCCTGTCTGAAGTTGGGGGGAACAAAACACAATAAAACAATCAGCCAAATTAAAAACTAAAAACTTAAGGAAGAAAGATTTATTTATTTTTTTTCAATAAGCATAGTCCTGTCTGAGTCAGTGGGTCCCCACTGATTGGCTGGAATTGTGTCTGCGTTTTGTTCTTCTTTGCTCCTACCAGCCTAATCACTGTAATGGTCTTTAATGACTAATTTCTTTTTCATAACATAAAAGACTCCGAGTTGCACTGAATTCTTTCAGTTTAGCAATGGGCAGCTGTTTTCCCTGTTCTCTGTGCCTGCAGCCCCCCCAGCTCTAAATGTTTGCTAACTGTTGTATATGATGTGAGAGGCCGAGGCCTCTCCGCTCCTCATCCATTCATTCCTCAGAATCTTCCCACTGCCAGCCTCTTTCTGCAGAGCACTGGTTTTCAGTTGACTTCCAAACCGGGTCAAGATTCCCTGACTCGTCTCTGCAACTCTTGGTTCCCTGTGATGCAGGAGACTGGATGTGAGTGTTTAGAGAGCAGCTCTTCCCACGCAGTGGTTGGCAGAGGAGTCACTGCCTAAATTCCCGCTGGAGCAGACAGGTGATGTAAAAATGGTGAGGGGCAGGGCAGATTTCATGGCTGTCTCTATTAGTGCTGCTGCTTAACTCAGGCTTGCTGGGAATACCTGTGATTTCAGCACTAGGGAAACAGGCCAGGAGAGTACAAGTTCAAGGCCAACCTGAACTACATGGTGAGATCCTATCTTTAAATAAAAAAAAGAAGACAAGGAGGAAGAGGAAGAGGAGGAAGAGAAGGAGGATAGAAAGATTGAATAAATGGAGGGAGTAAAAACAGAAACAAACAGTCAGAACGAAGAAGAGGAGGAAGAAATAGAAAGAAGAAAACATTTCAACATGACGTTAACATTCAGTATATTCAACCCCCATTACCTCCTTATGCCTCCCTCTTTTCTCTCCCATTATTTGCTTCCTCTTCCTAAATACTCCCTCTTATATGTCTATACTCTTTTTCTTTTAATCTGGATTCCTTACATGAAATAAACTACACCTATGTCTTAAATGGCCCTTTATACTTAACACAATGATTCCCAGTTCTACCCATTTCCTTGTAAACAATGTAATTTTATTCTTCTTTATGTCTGGATAAGATTCCATTAGTACATATTTTCTTATCCATTCACCCAGCAGCAGCTGGTTTCATAGCTCATATTGTAGGTATTACTGTGAGACCCATGTCTGTGCTTGCTTTGACTCTATGGGGCATGTACCAAGATGAAGGCATTTCTCCATCAGTCCCCCTTGGCTCTGCACTTGTCATTAACTCATTGTGTTTGTGACTTTCATCTTTCTGGATAAGTAGTAGGATGGTTCCATTGACACCAGTGGCAGTAAGAGCTTATTGCTGTAGATCAAAGCTGTAAGGATGTACTGTTGGGGGACATGTAAACAGAAGTACCCAATCTCCTCTGAGAGGGGGTAGAGGCATCCAGTAAACATGTACGTGAGCTGAGCTTGGCTGCGCAGCCTTTAATCTCAGCGCTTGGGAGCAGAGGCGGGTGGAGCTCTGTTGATTTCCAGGCCAGCCAGCACTATATGGTGAGATCTTTTCTCAAAAACATCAACAAACCAACAAAACAAAACTGCACAACAGTGTTTGCAGCAGTCTTCTTCCTAAAAGCCAAAACTCAAAATAAATGCTGGCTCCCCAAATTACCACCCTAGCCCCACCCCTACCCCTTTGCAAACAGCAATGAGAGCTACCTGGACAGTGTCCGTAGAGTCCTTGATTGAGTGGGGTAAATTGGGGGTATTTACTGAGAATTCTAAGTTTTCTCTACACCACCGTTTTAGTGTAAGGGCATGCCTTGGTTAAAACTGGGTAAGGATACGGACAGTGGGTGCTGGAGAAAAAGCTTAGCAGTTTAGAGCACCCACTGTTCTTCCAGTTTGGTTTCTAGTACCCACATGACTGTGCACAACTAAATACAACTCCAGTTCCAAGGGATCAGGCACCAGATATGCCTGTGGTGTGGAGACATATTTGCAGGCAGAATTCCTGTACACATGAAATTAAATGTATTTCTTTTTGAGTCTTAAAAAGACTATGATGTAGGGGCTGGAGAGATTGTTTCAGTGGCTAAGAGCATTTGCTGCTCAACAGAGACTCAGAGTTAACTTAGCACATGCATGGGAATGCACACACACACTCATACACACTCACACAGACACACACACTCACACAGACACATACTCTCACACAGACACACACTCACACACACAGACACACACATGTACACCCAGACACACACTCATACATACACACACACTCACACACAGATGCACATATACACACACTCATACAGGAACATACACTCACATACACTCAAACACACACATAGACACACACTTACACAGGCACACACTCACAGACACACACACACACTTATACACACTCACACACACTCACACAGACACACACACATATATACACACACACAGGCACACACTCACAGACACACAGACACATACACACACACTCACACAGACACACACTCACACACAGAGATACATACACACATAGTCACATACACACAGACACACACATACACACAGACACACACACACATTCACTCACACATACACCCCTCTATAAAGAACATTAAAAAGTAATATAATGTAACATGTGAGTACTGATCTTCACAGCAAAGCAAAGATGGTGGTTTAAAAAGACCAGCGATGCAACTTACTGTTTGAAGATTCCTACTGAAGTTCCTCCCAAGAGGTTCTAGAATAAATAATAAAATGGTTTTGTTAGAAGCTTAGTGAGGCAGGTGCCCCTGAGGGCCAACTCCTACATTAGCATGACTTCAGATTGTCCTGTGCATTTGATTCAGCTAATCTTTCTGGGGAAAACAGAAGCTGAATGTGTGCAAGGCCCTAGCTTTGAGACTCATCACCAGAAATATACAAATATATGTGTGTGCAGGTATATATGCATGTGTATGTATGTGTTTGCATGCATGTGCATGCATAAGGGTGTTATGTGTGTGCGTGTGTGTGTGTGTGTGTGTGTGTGTGTGTGTGTGTGTACACAAATGCCTCATGCATGCTAAGGAAAGGACTCTGTCACCAAACCATGTACCCAGCCAAAAGGCCAGGTTTCAGTAAGAGAAGCATAAAATGTTCATGTGCCAAACACTCCGTTTAGTTTAGTAAAAGGAAAACAGTGAGATGTGATAAGTTCCAAGAACCATTTAAAGAGCAAAGACTCAAATCTCAAATAATTCTTAAGAGATTCTCAAGTAGCTAAAAAAAATTTATCTTCAAAATTATTCCCTCTCCTTCTACCTACCTACCTACCTACCTTCCCCCCCAACTTATCTATGTACGAATTTCTTACTATTTTTCTATAACAGAATTATTGAAAGTCTAAAGCTGAAATCAAAGTAATAAGGATAAACATACTTTTTAATGTTTTTTAATATCAAAAATAGTTTATGGGAGGATAAAGTGAAAATTAACCTTTTTTTCCAGAATGTAAAAAAAAAAAAAAAAAAAAAAAAAAAAGCTTAAAGCTGTGTGTGGTGTTCATTCATGTATCCCAGTACTTGGAAGTTAGAGTCTATAAGATAGTCAAGGTTTGACAGCCAGTCTGGGTTTTGTGGCAGGTTTCCACATACACTGGGTTGGGTTGCGTGAGACCTCGCCTCAAGAGACAAAACAAGATGTTAAAAACAAAGAAGCAAAACAAGCTGAAAGACAATGAGAGGCGGGGACAACTTGGATGGGAGAATTCGAGAGAATTCCCATCATCCAAAGTCTGCTTATACATTATATAGACATATATATGTATGTGTGTGTGTGTGTGTGTCTACACACACGTTCATCAACTAACACTAGGCAGGCTGTACAAAAACATGTGGAGGCTTCTGTAGGCCACCAATGCCATGCTTTCAAGAATGTTAAACTGTTGATGTAGGAGGTCTCAAGGGTATAGGAATGGGTCCTGACCACTGCAAGGGAGGCATATACTGAGGGACAATCCGGTCCTCCTAAAGTGCAGAAACAACCGTTTCCATCACATCCTCTTATGCTCCGATGCTCACTCTGCTTCTGACATCTTGCTTCGTTGTGTAATTTAAAAGAATCTTGTATGAGAGCCACTCCTTCGGACCGCCACTGTGATATTGAGATGCTGTTTTCCGGCCATTTGTCTTGAGATCTCTCTCTCTCTCTCTCTCTCTCTCTCTCTCTCTCTCTCTCTCTCTCTATCTCTATCTCTCTCCCTCTCTCTCTCTCTCTATCTATCTATCTCTCTCTCTCTCTTTATCTCTCTCTCTCTCTCTCTCTCTCTCTCTCTCTCTCTCTCTCTCTCTCTCTCTCAGGCAGGGAAGAGAAGCTACAAGAGAGTGTTTGATCAGCAGCCGGGAAGAAGAGCAGAGAGCTCTGGGTTTCACAAAAGGCACAAAGGTTCATTACTGGCACACTCCTGCACGAGAGACTAGGCCAAGAGTCAGTCGATGTGGACAATTAAGCTGTGTAGGTCAAGGATCTGACAGCGTTCAGATCGCTGAAAAACCCATTAGACAAAAATCTTGAGAAACATTTAAAATCTGCAATATTCCATTACTGGTGAGTTTTAAAAGTTGCTTTATTGCTGCTAAATGGTGCTGGAAAGAAAAAAAAACAATAAAAGCCTAATTCTCAACAACATGATGTAGTCAAAAAAAATCCAAACTCTGAAAACATAATAATAATCACTTCTGAAAAACTGCTGCGAGAATTTCCTGTTTCATCTGTTGTTCCTGACATTTTCCCAAGAAGACTGTGTCTTCAAGATTCTTGTTCCAACAAGCTTTGACTTGAAACTGTCACCTATTGAAAAATTTCTCTATTCTGAATCCTTTTAGAAATTACATTTTTGATTTTTTTTAAACAATATTTAAATTTAAATATCTTTTGACCATATTCTTGCCTTCCCCCAAGTCCTTCCATATCCTCTCTCCAACTTCCTACCCACCCAGCTTTAAGTTATATTTTATAAAAACAAAACCCCCAAAACCAAGAAAACCAAAATAAAACAATACCCACCAAACTGTAACCAAGTAAAAGCACATAAAACAACAACAAAAACCCAAACCTGTAGAGTCCATTATATGTTGGTCAACTAAACATGAGGCCTACCCTGGAGTGGTTGATACACCAGGGTTATTTCATTGGAAAAAATGGATTTCCCTCCCCTGGCAGATATAAATGACAGTTCAGTTATTAACCTTTACCCCAGTGGCAAGGTTTTCATTCATTCATCTTTAAAAATATAAGAAGATAAAGTATAATAAAAACTATCACATCAAAATTGGACAAGACAAATCAACCAGAGTAAAAGAGCCCAAGAGAAGAATCAGACCCCCATTCATTTGTTCACTCAAGAACCCCATAAAAACCCTAAGCTGGAAGCCATAATAAGTATGCTGAGGACCTGGTGCAGACATGTGAGGCCCCGTGCATGCTGGGAGTTCATATGAGCATTGCTCATGTTGCATTAGAGGGGGTTGTTTTCTTGGTGTCTTCTTTTAAAGCTTTATCTTATTTTATATGTACAAATGTTTACTTGCATGTATGTCTGTGCACACACACACCCATGGAGTTCAGAAGAGGGTGTTAGATCCTCTGGAACTGGAGTTATAAATGGTTGTGAGCTGCCATGTGGGAAAATGGAATCAAATGCCAGGTCCTTTGCAAGAAAAGCAAGTGCTTTAAACCACAGACCCATTTTCTATGTCCGTTAAATTTTTTATTACATTTATTTGTTTTGTATGTGTGTACATGAATTCGTGTGTATATGAGTGCATGCATGCACAAATATGTTCCATGATGTGCATGTGCAGGTCAGAGGACAACTGGCAGGAGTCATTTCTCTTTCCCCTGTGTATGTCTCAGGGACCTAACTCAGATTGTCAGACTTGGCAGAAAGCACCTTTATTGTCTCTGAGCCATCTTGCTGGCCCAATTTTAATACTTTTAATGTATGGTTTCTTCTAGAAAATTTTTAGATCAAGTTTATTAACTATAACTTATATATAATAAAACATACACAATTATTTTGCATATATGTCATGGGTCTTGACAAGTGTGTAGAGGTTATGATGCTATAACCACCATCTTAATCAAGGAACAAAATATTTCCAAATTACTAAAAATGGCCAGCCATACATTTTAACAGTTTATTCATACACCATAGCATGCTTTTGGTCTTTTTGTTTGTTTCTTTTTAATGATACTGGGGATCAAACCCAGGACCTCAGAAATGCTAGGCAAATACTCCACCCTTCATCTACACCCCAGCTGCCCAGTGTTCTTTAGTCTTTCTGTCAGTTTTGGATTAGCTTGATCTAGACTAGACCAAGGGGAATATTATATACTCTGATGCCCATCATATTTGGCTTGCCATAGCCTTTCTGTTGATTTTCTCTGCTGTTGCTGGGCATGACACCCTATGTCTTTAATCTCAGTACTCCCGAGGCAGAGGCAGGAGGATCTCTATAAATTCAAGGCCAGCCTGATTTATATAAGGAGTCCCAGGACAAGGTTACACAGTGAGATCCTGTCTCAAAAAGGGGGAAGGGGGAGAAAGGAAAAAAAAAGAGAGAAAGGAAAAAAGAAAAGAAAGATCTAATCTCTGCATCTCTGCTGTTGTATATAGAATTATGCCTTGCTATTGCTAGATTATATATTATATTGCATTTTACTAGTACACTTTGATTAGTTGATTCTTGCACTTTATGTTGGAATATTTGGATATTTCCAACCTTTGCTAACACAAAATTAATAGGAACCATTCATGACTATTGTTTGTGAGAGCATATGCTTTCTGTTAAAAACCAATCCGGGCTATCGAGATACCTGTTTGTTTTGTTTTGTTTTGCCACGAGGTGTGTGTGTGTGTGTGTGTGTGTGTGTGTGTGTGTGTTATCAATCATACAAATAATTATCTCTAATATCCCAGGGCAAACCAGTGAAATTTGGCAGTCCGATTAGTGGGGGTGTCCCCTTCAGAGACCCACGGACCGGTGGCATCAGCCCGTTGTGCCCGGGTTCACAGTGCAGCTTGTGGCTCGCGTCCATCTTGCAGGTGGCTCTTCCTCCACATCCCGAGGGGGTCTTGGTGATGACGGGGTGGGTGGGGAAATCTTCGTATGCTTTTAGGAGATTTCACTACTCTTTTCCTGTTCAATGGTCTCTTTGGTTAGCAGGGTATTCTTCTCCTGCGTCTCTGTTTTCTTCAGCTTGGCCTCAGCGAAGCTGGCGATTTCCCCCGTGTCTGGCTTGTCTGCCATTTTCTTACAACTCGTGGATTCTTGTTCCGAGCTCGCGCTCCAGGTGCTCCCACTGGCGTTGCTGCAGCAAGAGACGGAGATATCTCTGTTGTTAAGAGCACTTGTTGCTCTTGTGGAGGATTGGGGTTCCGTTCCCAACGTATTATATGGTGGAACACCAGTTCCAGGGGATCCAGGACCCTCTTCTGACCTTCACAGGCAGTAAGCACTCACGTGATGCACATTCGTACAAGTAGGTAAAAGACTCATACGCATAAAATAAACAAAAATGGAAGTATCAATTCATTTGTTACTACGTTTACGGTGCACAGCATGCCTTGATGCACCTAGATATGGCAGAACAGTTGCTGCTGGGAACAAATTACAAATCTCTCAGCCCGTGCACTCGGCTTCCCTTGTGTACCTGGCGAAAGCTCCCCTTGCTGCTGAGTATTTTCAGTACACAATGTAACGATTTCTACAATGGCCTTCATCTCCTCAGTTCCACGTCCGGACTGATCTGTGCTAGTGCCCTTTGATCGGCATCTTCCCACTTCTTCTCACTCCTCGCCCCTGGTCTTCAGTCTTATAACTTCTGCTTCTCAAATGGACTCCCCACCCCAGGAAAAACAATTATTCAGAGGGAGCCTTTGTTGAGGGCTAATATTACAACAGCTGAGCGAATCCAGAGGAGAGCAACACCCAAGTCTGACCAGAGAAGAAAATTTGCAAAGAGTCCGAGGAGGGGCCTGGCCTGCTTGCTCATGGCTGCTAGGATAGTCCCAGCACCGATCACTAGACTAACACGTGCACCAGCTGTGAGCTCTGGAGAAACTCCAGTCACAAGGTTTCTGTCGTGTCCTTGAGGAGGCGTACCCCTTTTCACAGCAAGAATGAGGCTGGACCCCTAGAATCTGCAGAAGTTTGTTGTGGCTGAGGGAAAGTCTAATTGGGTCCAGCCATGGGGGAGGGGGAGGGGGGAGTTCCTGTCACTCAAGGTCTGCGCCCATTCTGGACAGTTCGCTCATTCATAAAACAAATAAAATCATAAAAGGGTACTTAGCATAAAGACCTAGGAAATTAACATTCTTAACAAATGTAAAAGTGTTTTAGTCCCTAGGTAAATACTACTTAAGAAGAGGTGGGTCCCCCTGACCTATCATAGGAGGAGTGACTAAAGACTTCCCCAGTCTTTTTTCAGGTGTTTGTTGAACTTTTCCATGTGACCTCTGATGGAGCCCTAAGGAAGGTAACAGAGCTTTCATACATTCCTCAACTTAATTCTCTCCACTGTGACCCACAGAAAGTGTTAAGTATGAGGAAGGGCAGCAGGCCTGTCTATATTCCTCATGGTCCTGAGATTTGTGTTGAGGGGAGATCCGTCACAAGTTTTCTTTTAAATTGTAATTAAAGTATTACAAATCCACTTTCCAACCCTTCCATGTGTCCCTCATTCTAATTGATAATCTCCTTTTTAAAATCTTTATTGCTACACAATTCACACATCATAAATATATGTGTTTGTATTTATTCTCTAAGATCTGCAACCACACTAGCCTAGAGTAGCTAGCTAGGCTTACAATACCAGGCAAGTCTTTCCTTCTGTTGAACAAGTCTTAAGATTAACTAGACATCCGTTGGTTATCACTAAGTGCCACTACTAAAATGTGGTATGTGTACACAGTAGAATAGTATTCAGCTGTACAGAAGCATGGAATCATGACATTTTCAGGTCGATGGGTAGGACTAGAAACTGTTACATTGCTGAGGCACCCCAGACAGTCAAAGGCTGCGTGCTCTCCTTCACCCGAGGCTCCTAGCTCTAAATCCTCAGATGTAAGTGTGTGACCTGAACTAATGGAAGAAGCAGGAAGTAAAAAGGGTCCATGTGGGGTGCTAGAGAGAGGGGAAAGCGGATGCGGGTGATAGGAGAAGTGAGAAAACAGAGAAGAATTTAGTTGGGTTGGGAAAGGGAAGTCAAAACAAAAGTAGAGGAAAGGGAGGGGGCAAATAACATTGAGGATGTCTGATAAACCCTCAGTGAATCATATTAATTTATATTTCCTAAAATCACATGTGATACACATACACAATATATATGTAGACCCACATATATGCATATATACATATATGTATATATACATGTATAGGTGTGTATATGAATCTATGTGTATATACATGTACATATATGAGTATATATATACATACCTACACATATATACACATATGAGTATATTTATATGAGTATACATGCATATATGAGTATGTTTATATGTATATATATACATGTATACATACATATACACATACAAATGTATGTGAGGAACCTTCATTTGAGTTATAGTTTAGGGTAGTCTAATTTTATTTCTCCTGTGTACATACTGTGCATATGCACAAGTGCTCAGACACGCACACACTCCCCCCCCACACACACACACTTGTGTGGCTGAGGGACATATGTGTGCCTAAGAGCACTACAGAACTACCTTTCAGGCTGCCTCTGGCCCTGCTGAGCCCCTCCAGCCGTGTAGTCATGCTGCTGTTCCCACATCCTCCCCAACACGTGCATTGTCAGACATTTTATTTCTGATGCTCTAGTGAATGCATAGCGATGTCTTGTTGTGGCTCCATTTGCATTTCCTGTGTTCTAGTCATTAAGCTTGTGCCCATGTACCAAAGCAGTAGGAAGAAGCTGGAAGATGGAGGGGTCATCTCAGGGGCCACACATGGAAGCTGAACTAGCACCTGCCAAACCACGTCTCCATTTGCCTTTTTAAACAATGATTTATTTTATGTGTATTAGTGCTGTGTGCACATCACATGCATGGTACACATGAAAGTCGGAAAGGGCTTTCGATCACCTGAACCAGAGTTAAAGGTAGTTTTGATCTGCCTTGTGAGTATGGGGAATGGAACCCGGGTCCTCTAGAAGAGCAGTTAGAGATTGTAACTACTGAATTATCTTTCCAGTCCTTTTTGGATTTTAAACACCACTTTTATGTATATAACAATTGAATGAACTGAAGCAAAAGTAGATATTACTTACTGTAAAACTTACCTGAAATATACTTAAAAAAGATTTATTTATTATATATATATGAGCACACTCACTGTCTTCAGACACACCAGAAGAGGGCATCAGATCCCATTACAGATGGCTGTGAGCCACCATGTGGTTGCTGGGAACTGAACTCAGGACCTCTGGAAGAGCAGTCAGTGCTCTTAACCGCTGAGCCATCTCTCCATGTATGTATTCTAAAATGCAGAGATGAAATTTAATTTTATTCCATAGCATCTAAAGACTCCAGACTGTCTTCGTGCCTCGTTTACTCTCAGGGTAACAAGTTTGTGTTTATCTTTTCATGTTTTGCTTCTTGGTGAAATGATAGGAAATGGCAAGTAATGGTCTCTGAATTCTCTTAGTAAACAACATATGTTTATGTCCAGAAAATTAGAAACCAAATCAATAAAATCATCACTATATTCTCCTCCTCCTTTTAGCATTAGGGATCAAATGAGCCTCAAGTTCATGGCCCTCCCACTGAGCTACACCCCCAGCTCCTGCGTTACCTCTTTTTAACAGTCTCTCATAATTGCTTCATGTGCTCTCGAAGCTTCTGATAAGAATCATGCAGTTTGCAGGCCTATTGAAGTTCAGCGTGGAAGAAATGACTAGCAACATTGTTTCCTAGTTCCCTGGTTGTTCGGTTTCAATGCTTAAGTTCAGGAGGCTTTCTGCCTTCAACAGTGGTTCAAGCAGCAAGCAAATTACCTGAAGCAACTGTCTCTGCATCCATCCTTCATGTTGAAAGACCTTCTCCGGGTATTCTGGACACCCTGTGCATTTCCGGCCACAGTTCCAATTCATCATCACCCAAGAATAAGCACTGTCTGGGCTGTAGGGTACTTGTCTCCCAGTAAAGTCAAGCTAAACCTAGAAGCCCTGGAGACCCTGAAGGAATGATAGGAGCTTCTCCTGTTCCCAGCACTAGGCCCCTGTCACGTAGATGCAGTCCCCCCATAAAAAGATTTGTGGCCAGAAAAATGCCTGTAATTCCAGCTTGAAGCAATCCATTGTCTTCTGGCCTCTGGGCATGGGAGCATGCACCTGAACAGATGCAGGTGTCTAAACAAACAAATAAATAAACAAATAATAGGACACAAAAAATTAACTACATAGATTGAAATGTACAGGTCCTTTAGTCAACCACCCGAAAAGCTTCTAAAAGGTTCAAAAATATCTCTAGTCTAAGGTCTTTCGATGGTCTAGTCAGGGGAGCTGCAAGCAAAGGCAAAAGACAAGGACATAAATGGAGAAGACTCCTGAGTGCACCAAAGGCTGAATTCTTGTCAAGGCCCAGCTGTGCAGCATCCAGAATGGAAGGCAGTTCCTCTTCAAGACCATCAGTAATTACCTGGCAGCAAGAATGATGGGTTGAACCTCCCAGTCTCAATTTCCTCCAAAGTAACAGACCCCTCCTGTGGCTCACATCCTAACGCTGCCTGTCTTTGGTGAATCTTCTCCCTATGCTTCGTAGACCAATAAGATTAAAGTAGAATTGGACTTGTAGCAAACAATGAGCCACCCAAATCCTTCCTGATCTTTCTAACATCCACATTATTCTTTTTGTTGTTTTCTTTGTCTGTCTGTTTCTCAAGACAGGTTTTCTCTGTGTAGCCCTGGCTGCCCTAGAACTCATTCTGTAGACCAGGCTAGCCTCAAACTCACAGAGATCTGCCTGCCACTGTCTCCTGAGTGCTGGGATTTAAGGTGTGTGTCACTTCTTGTCCTTCTTTGCATCCATATTCATGTTGAAAAGACTAAAGATTGGCATGGTGCCTCTCATCTGTAATTCCTGAACTCAGGGGGCTAAGAGGATTGTCATGAGTTTGTCAGCAGAGGCTGATGTTAAAAATATGGCTTTTGAGGAGTTGGAGCTTTCTTAAAGAGTCCCAAAGATGAGATACTTTATCATGAGTAAGGATGGTGTTTGCCTGGGGACGTACATCAAGTATCTTTAAATCCATTCATTCATTATCATGAACATTAGTCCATAAAGCTGTGATGGGTAATTTCAGAGAAACCATTGAACCAGTTATTTGCCTTAAAATTAATAAATAAAAGATTTGCCTTTTAAAATACAACTTTAGTCATTGTGGTAGCTTGAAAGAGAATGGTCATACAGGCTCATACATCTGAATGCTTCTTTCTCAGCTGGCAGAACTGTTTGGAAAGGAATAGGAGGTGTGAGCTTATTGAAGGAGGTGTGTCACTGAAGTATGGCACTGGAATCTGAGTTTACAAAAGACTCCTGAAATTCCCAGTTCTCTTCTCTTCTCTTCTCTTCTCTTCTCTTCTCTTCTCTTCTCTTCTCTTCTCTTCTCTTCTCTTCTCTTCTCTTCTCTCTCTCTCTCTCTCTCTCTCTCTCTCTCTCTCTCTCTCTCTCTCTCTCTCCCTTTCTCTTTCCTTCCCTCACGAATTCCCTTCCCTCCTGATTATGAATGAAGGTGTGGGCTCTCTGCTGCTGTTTCTTCACTTCACCATTATGAACTCTAACTCTCAGAACTAAGTCAAACTAGATGCTTTCTTTTTTTAAGTTGCCTGGGCTGTGTTGTTTTTATCAGAGCAGTAGAAAACTTGCCAGAACAATCACGACAAAAGCCAAGAGTAGAAATAATGAAGATTCTACAAATAGAAGGAGGAGAATGTGAGGGCAACCTTGCCATCCCGCAGTCCTTGGAAACTGAGTGGTCATTGAACATCCATGCTGCTCAGGGAATAGGAAGAGAAAGGAAAACACACCACAGGCTTCCTGGTGAGATGCACACCATCACCCATGAAATAGACATGGTAAAACTTGAAACTGAAGAGGCCTTAAGATGTAAATACTAATTTACAGAAGTAAAGAGAGCAGATGAAATTTTTTAATGGGAAATATAGCCAACAGGCATACCCTGCTCATGAGAAACAACAGGGGAAATCATCTAGAGCATGGGTGGGTCTATAACAAGTATCTTCAAGAAAGTGAGCATATGGGGTATATGACTATATGTACCGGCATTCAAGAGGCAAATGCAAGATAAACAGGAGTTTAAGGCCAGCCTAAATTGCCTTGTAGGCCTATGTACCAATGAGATTACAGGAGGGTGCCACCAAGGGCAACATACCTTCAACTTTAATAGCCATTCATTCATGATAAATACATTCATCAATACTTATTAAAGACCCACATGTGCCATGAATATTACGCAGAAGAGCATGGAGAAGTTAAACAAGTTAAATGTTTTTGAGAATCTGTCATTAATGAGGACAAATTAAAAGCTACAGAACCAAATTAATTCAATAAAGTTTCAAGTACAAGTAGAGAAAAGGGAAGAATGCCTCCACAGTACAGTAGACAATGAGGAAAGGGAATATTTCCTTCTACATTTTACTTATTTATTTTTAAATTTTCCCCTATTTTTATTTTATGTGTATTATTTATGAACATCTTTCCTGCATGTATGTTTAAACATCTGTGCTTACTGTGCCCAAGAGGACAATGGAAGGTGTTGCATACTCTGAAGGTGGAGTTAGAGATGGTTGTGAGCCACCATGTGAGTGCTAAGAATTGAACTTAGATCCTCTGAACTCTTAACTGCTGAGCTACCTCTCCAGCCTTCCAGCACCTTTAAATTCTTCAAATATTTTATTTTAAAGTGTGTGTGTGTGTGTGTGTGTGTGTGTTTCTGTGTGTGCTTCTGTGTGCATGTATGGGTATATGTGGAGGTCAAAGAACAACTTTAGAATCCTTTCTCTTTTCCCGCCTTTACAGGAGTCTAACCAGACATTGGATACATGTCCCTAAGCAGCATAACAAGGGCCTTTACCCACAGCTTGGTCCCTTTAAATTCAAACAGGAAGTTGCTCCTCAGTTATGAGGAGCATGAAGAGGCCTGGGAAAATGGTCAAGTAGGACAAGTGTCTTTAACAATTGCTTTGCACAGTTGTCCTTCCCATGCTCCCCCTCCCCACCAGTGAAGCTTGAGGTCCAGCTCAGAGAGACAAGAGGAAGTTGGTCACCCGGGTCCGGCTGTCTCAGTGAAGGGGCCTCTCCGATCGCCCTGGTTATCCATCTGGGCAGTGTGAAGTTATTTTAAGGAGCGCTGCCAAGTTGCACAGATGCTGCCTCATTTGCCAGCTTCCACGTCTGGCTTGTTGGCTGGTTTTGCTCTTTATTCTAGGTCATGTAGGCAGTCTTGTCTTCAGTACTGTTTTGGCTATTATGCCCTATATTTTTCTTAGTCCTTCTTAAAAGGAGGCCATTTCTACTGAGCCACATTCAATCAGTAGATGACATAAGATTTATCCCATATGATATGAAACTCATACCATAGAAATCATACCTAGTTTGTTTTCTTGTTGCTGTGTGATAAAGCAATGACCAAATGCATCTTGGGAAGGGAAGGGTTTATTTCAGCTTACAGCTTACAGTCCATCACTGGGGGAAGTTAGGCCAGGAACCCATGTGTGAGCAGAGGCAGGAACCAGGAACACTGCATGCTGAACTGCTCTCTCCTGTTCATGGTCAGCCAGTTCTCTCATACAACTTTATACCAATGGTTCAGGGGCGGCATACATCCACATCAATTAACAAGCAAGATCATTCTCCATAGTCATGGCAATGGATCCATTTGGCTCTGCGCAATCCCACAGTGGAAATTCCCTTTTCTCAGGTGACTCTTGGTTGTTGTCAGGTTGACCATAAAATTAGCCAGGAAGCTTGGGCGAATGTAAAGTTATGACTGTGTTAGTGTTAGCTTTTGTTTGTTTGTCTCTATGACAAAATATCTGAGCAAAATAACTTAATGAAGGAAAAAATATTTTTCACTCCTGGTTTCAGAGTTTTGAGAAATGTGGTAGAGCAGAACAGCTCGTCTTGCGGAGTGGCAGCCAGGATGCAAGAAGCAGAGGCAGAGAGGGAGGGAGCGGTGGGGGAGGGGGAATGGAGAATTAGCAGGCTTCCCTTATTTTCCCTTTTCATTCCATCTATGCCTAGGGAATGTTGACGCCTACAGTCAGGGTGACTCTTTCTTCATTAGTCAGAAAGCTACCCTGTAGACACACTCAGATGCACCTGAGTAATCCAGACATTTCTCAATCCAATCAAGTTGACAATGAAGACGAACTAACACAAAGCCTTAAAAAGAGTCCAGAAAGGGTGATCCAGGCTTGATGATTTAACCACAAGGATGGCCAAAACTCACGGTTGAAGCTACTGGATTAATAGGCCACACTTAAACACTGAAAGCACGCCCAGGCCTGCTTTTTATCACCAAATGCATGCCAGAGCTTTGGCCCACTTGGCACGCAGCCCGCATCCTCTGCCTTGCTTTTCTGGTCACACCACTAATTTGCATCCCACGCATCAGCAACTCTAAAGCACGATGAGAATTCTGGCTGGCTCAAGAATGATTTATCCATCTCCACAGGAGTGACCAGCTCACTGGCAAGACAGCAGCACTTCTGTATCCTTGCCAAAGTTCGCCACCAGGGAAAGATAATTAAAGCCAGGGGTGAAGCGCCCAAGTCTTTGAAAGCATCCCTCAGCGTTACCTCTGTTTCAGGATCTGAAGGGGAATTCAAAGGTCACCCTCTCAAAAGTCAGAGGCCATTAAAACCAGCCACATTTAAAACACCCCCCTACTCATTCAGCTCCCCGAGAGGTGTCTTGTCATAACTCAAGGAGAGTCTGCCATCATCTTCACATTCTCCTAATCAATTTCTTTCGCCCCTAGACAAAGATATCCTCTGTCACCCTGCCAAGTCCTTACCTACATCCTGGATCTACATTAGTAAAAGAGCACAGATGGATATTAATTGCTGGCATCAGTGCTTAGCCTTCTTGGATGGGGTAAATTAGCGTCTGTGGGTTAGGTCTTTCCTGGAATCCACCGTTGGGCATGGTACACAGCTCAGTTGAATCTAAGATTTTAAACTAGGGAGGAAGAATCTTGGCCACAGCTTTATTCTGTTTTAAAGCCACATGTTCTGTTTTCTGGGAAAGCCTGTTCCTGGGAGACTAAGGCCAGCACAGTGAGGTCACTGGACCTGATAGATGAGAACAACAGGTGGAGCTGTTTTGGAGGACAAGAGAGGGGCGTGGTACCCAGTATGGCTGAATGAGAATTCCAAACAAAGGTTTGGAAGTCAATGTCACATCTGGGTGTGTGACACAGTATTGTGAGCAAATTTGGAGACAGTGAATTTGGAGACAGCGTCACCAGGCTGGCCAGTTACACTTCCTTTGCCATCTGTAGGACAAGTCAGAGCCATTTCAAGGGACTGATACCGAATGTATTTGTTTTTACTGTCCGTGTTCATTTAATCCTGTATTTTCTGATATATTCGGTTTGCAAGATGCGAGACAGAATTCCACAACAGTCACTCCAGCCTCTCCCTCCTCAGGGAACTAAACACTAAGATATTCCATCTTGGCTCCATAGAGCTTGGCACTGAGGTTTAGGGAAGAGGAGAGGACTTTGGTAGCCAGAGAGAATCGTGGAACTTTCTACAGCGGGAGGAGAGCTGGTCAGTGGATGCTACCATTTTGAGTTTCTCTGTGTCTGTTAGCCTGGTCTTCAGCTCACGGTTCTTTTACTGCCGGTTCCTCATGTCAGTGCAGGTTGACCCTTAACTGTTGTAAAAAGAGACGTCCTCAGATGAAGGATACAGTGAGTTGTGTTCAGATGCCAAGATACCCAGCCCAGTCGTTGCCCGTAGGAGTGCCGTCTCAGCTGTTGGAAAATGGAGGGACTCTGAACCATGGATTTGCATGCTGTCAAGAAATGGGCTCTAGGAGCAGGGAATGAGAAGATGGGTGAAGTTTTTCTGAGATCTCGGAGAACCTCCATTGAAGTAAAAATACATAAGGCTTCTAAAGTCACAGAGAGTGTGGTTGGCTCTTCATAGTTGATTTCCTTTGTGATCAGAGAGGCAGTAGCTGGCACATGAAAGGAAGAGGGAAAATATAATGGAGAAAAGACATATGCAGTGTGTGCAAGCATGCACGCCGGGGTGGGGTGGGAGGTGGGGCCCGCACAGGCGCATGTGCAAGCCAGAATTGCTTACTCACATCTTTCCCTAGGTATGAGCTACGGATTCTGAAGACAGGGCCTCTCATTGGCCTGGAACCTCCCAAGTAAGCTAGGCTGGCTGACCAGTGATTCCCCAGGGGTCCATCGTTTTCGGCATCTCCAAACCAAGACTACAAATGTATGCTACCGTGTGGTCTTTTTACATGTGTGCTGGTGCTCAAACTCACTCAGGCAAGCTATCTCCCTTACCCCAGCGTATCTATTTTTAAAAGGTTCTTTGCAAGCAGATGTTACGGGAAGATGAGCACTCTGAAATGAGTTTGCCGCAGTACCCCTGTTTAGATGTAGAGCTGAGGAAGGATCTACACAACCTTTATATCACTGAGGTGGAGTTCTGACTCTCAGAGTCCGTGAGGATTATGGCAAAGCTTTGAATGAAGTCATCTGGGATAGTCCCAGAATGACAAAGCAGACCATGTTACTCCTTTAGCAGCCTGAACTGCCCTCCAGCCCTGGATTCCCCCCACCTTCACATCCTGCAGCTCCAGCATACGCAGGATATGATAGATGGTGGTAGATATGCCTAGCCAACAAAAATGAGTATTGGATGGGCACAGAGTTCGTGTGCCAAGCGCATTTCAGGACCACCTATTGACATTTAGTTTAGACTGAGGTTACCCTGGGCAGAGAGGAGCCAGGTGTTACACTTCAGACTCTGATGGACTAGTGCCATCAACCAAAGAATACTTAAGAAGGGAGTGTTGCAATGCCGGGCAGGACTAGGGGTGTGTTGAGATGCTCAGCTGTGGCCTATAATTCTCAAGCATGAAGAATTACCAGAATGGGCAAAGGGCTTTAAAAATGGCAGCATCAGCATCTTTTAGACCCTGAACTGTCAACAAAAAAGCTAGCCTTTCTCTGATTATCAATAAGGTTTAAAACTTCAGATAAGCAAATTCAGGCTACTGTTATCCTGTAACCAATGTTGTTTTGTCTTCTTTCTTATGGAGGTTCTGGGTTTCTGAAGTACATTAGTGATGGGGGTTTGCTTTGGGGTCTTGCAGAACACGCCTGTGAGGGGAGGGTGGTGGAAACATGGCTTCTCAGCTTCCTGGTCTGACTGTATTTTCTAGTGGTCGTGATAGACCTCATGTTCCAAGAGTGTGTCATAAGTAGGTTCATGCCACCTCTAGTTTCATAAGAATATATTGCTATTTGTTCCCTAACCAGTTCTGTTAGTTCGCCAGGCAGGATCAAGTAAGCAGGCAAGGTTGTTTGTTTTCAAAGGGGAGCTGTGAATTCCCAAGGCAGGGGATATAAGGGTAGCATTGGAGGTGGTAATGGTGATGGTGACCATCTCAGAGATGTTGGAGATAGCCATGATGCAGGCCTAGTATCTATAATGTACAAGAGTACCCGAGGTAGCAGGGAATGCCTGGGGCTGGTTTGCCATTGATCTCATCTTGACAGGTGTGTGAGTCAGCTACTTTCAAAAGGCTAAGAACAGAGAGAACATATATAAATCAAGGTTTTATAAATTAAATATTTCCATTTAACTCACACTGTAATTTCAGAGGCATTAAATCTTTATTCAGATGACCTTTCCCTGTCAGAGATGGACTATTTCAGCCTTCCGTTAGCACTGCCCCACTGCATCTGGAGCACATGGCTATTTTGTAAAGGAACTCCTAAGGATTCCTGGAATTTATACTTAAGTAATCATTTCATAAAAAGCAATTTCTGTGCCCGAAAATGCATTAAATATTCTTATTTTTCATCAGATGACTTTTTTTTCATTGAACATTCCAGGAGAAATATGCTGGACCATCCTCAGACCACAAAGTTTATGAGAGGAAAACACTTAAAGGCATTAAGAGACAAGTTATCTCTATATTCCATTTTCCTTTGGTCCATCAGCAGGTCATTCAGTTGGGAAATAAAAGTAAATGATAAAAAATGCGATAATGATGTTCTAGATATTAAAGTGGGTTAAAAACCATTTACTTCCTACAAGAAAAAAAATCTGGAGCTTAAAGTTCTTAGGGCACAGGGGGAAGTGGTCCTAAAAATATTCAAAAAATTCATAATGTAAATTCAGTAAGATAAATGGACACAGGAAGAGTGTATACAACTCGGTCCAATAACTAACATTATTTTATCTTCCTGTGTTCTTTTGTCGAAACAAGGTCTCATGTAGTCCAGGTTGATCTTAACCTTAGAATGTCATCATGGATGAATGAAGAATGTAGCATGAAGACAAGGACAGCCTTGAGCCACTCATTCGGCTGATTCTGCTTCCTGGAGAGTGATGGGATTACAAGTATGTGCACCTCATGTAGTGTGTGTGATGTCAGGCCTTGAACCCAAGGCTTCACATATATAAAGCTCTCTACACACTGAGCCACTTCCCCAGACTGTCACTGTTAGTAATGGTGGTCATTAATGTCGTCTTCTTGTTAATGTCGGCTTTTTTTTTTTTGTTGTGTTGTTGTTGAGCAATAGTATATGCTTAATGATTTCTGGTACTCACCACAGTTTCATGTGGTGTCCTTGTTTCTATTTTACAAATCAAGATACTGAGGTTTTAAGCAATTCATCCAAGAATGAGTCCCAGCTCTAAGACCCAGTCTCGGTCCTTCCTTCGAACACCAGATTTGCCCACAGACATACATAATTATTAGGGAGCATCTGGGTTCTTTGTTGTTGTTGTTGTTTTTATTCACTTAACATCATATTACCAAGGCTGCTTGTGCTTGTGAAACCACCTTCACGTTGGTGTATCCTGCTCAGATCCTCCCACTGTGATGCCCTGCCCCCTAGTGGATTTTTGCTCATTTTGCCCAGTCCCATCTCCCCAGGAAGAAAAGGCATTTTTGTTGTTGTTGCTGCTGCTGCTGGTGCATAATAAATTGTCATGACTGTGTTATCTTAAACATTTAAAGCCATAAAAATGTTTTCCGTCACATCTTCTCCAGTGTTGAAAGACATGATTATTTCTAAGAGGACAAGTGGAAGGCTCTAAGGAGGTTCTGAACACACTCCAAGAACAGTCCTGGCATTGAATTCAACATGGCTTCGCTGTTCTCTGCAACTAATAATGTATTCCCAACATCTCTCTCACATCACCTCTACAGGCTTGAGACATGTCAGATCGAGTTAGGGCGGCACTGAGATTCTTAGCGGACTCCCTTGGGCTCCCTAAAGAGATTGAAAATATATTTAAGCCGAGATATTCAAATAGATCTGAATTTGTTTTTCTCTGAGCTTACCTTAATTTCTCTGCCTTAAGTAATTTTCTAATGAGTCTCTTCACTTTGGTACTGTTAAAAACCATCACAGTATTAAGTGCATAATTGAATGACCTTGGTTTAATTAGGAAGGACTTGGGTTAATATTGGATTAGACTGTAGAAAGCAACATGGATAGATTTTTTAAAGTGAATTAGGCCATTATTTTAGCTATTGTTCATCAAAAGAAGGGGGGGAGGAAGCAGCAGCCCTGGATGAAATTGCTGATGCTATCAAACGGACGGGGGCTGACTGCTAAGTTATAATGCTTTGTGTCTAGCCAGCGGGCCATGCTGAAAAGGGCTAGGACAACCTGGGGGGTTGATCTTTATTAGAGAGCTGATTTTTAAAACCCTGGTATCTTTTGATTTTCGGGAAAATGACCATCATGATAAAAGATAACCGGCAAAAACAGCGTTGCATGCAATTTTCTGTAAATAGCAGAGTTGTACAGGCTTCCTAAGAACATAACATCTCTTTCTGACCTACCTTAAGACGGTTTACTTCCCCTGGGCTTGGACCTCAGGATAGGGAAGAAAATGGTCAAACCTAACAAAAAGCAATTTTTTAAGACAAACACTCTTCCAAGCAGCTCATGAACACATGATGAGAGGAACAATGTCATAACAAAAATGCCTTCTTTGTAGAAAAATACCCCAGGTGTACATTCGATCACAGACATCTGTCATGGTGTTCAGCACATTACAGACAGGATCAGCTCGAGAGCTTTGCTAATTTTACTCCATATAGTATGTAAATAACAAATATTAAATTAGGTATTCCAGTTGGAACGCTTTCAATGTGTTTGTGCATGCATACGTGTGCAGGTGTGTGTGTGTGTGTGTGTGTGTGTGTGTGTGTGTGTGTGTAATTTTTTGAGACTTACTATGAGGTCTTTTCTGGCTAGAACTCACTGTGTAGACCAAGCTGGCCTCAGACTCACAGAGATCTACCTGCATCTGCCTCTAAGTGCTGGAATTAAAAGTGTGCACTACCATACCCAACTAGAGATACACATACATATGTGCACAAACACATACACCACACACACATACACACACACACACACACACACACACACACACACTAGCATGCATACACATATGTATGTGTGTGTATATATTTGTGACTCTCCTACCTTTTCCCATAATGTGGCCCTGACATGCCTCAATTAGAAGGGGTTTGTGCATGTGCATGTGTGTATGTCTGTGAGTGTGTGTGTGTGTGTGTGCGTGCATGTTCCTGTGCACATATGAAATCACCCATGTTTATGTGCTGTTTGTACATGGACCTGTGTGTGAATGGGGAGGCTAGAAGTTTATATCCAGTATCCACATACACTTTCTATTTATTTTTGAGATAGGGTCTCTGACAGCCTGAAGCTCATGGATTAGGCTGGACTGGCTGACAGTGAGCTCCGAGGCTTTGCCTTCCTTCCCTCTCTAGCCCTGGGGCTTTCAGCCTCCTACCCTGGGCCCTACTCACATGAGTGCCAGGATTCCAAGCCCGGGTTCTCATGTTTACACAGCAAAATTCTTACTGACTGAGCCCTCAGTCAGTCCCTCAGTCCCAAGAGAGAGTATTTGTGAGGCATGTCTGTAAGCTTAGCCCTTGTGGGGTAGAGATACAAGAGGGTCATGAGTTCCAGGCCAACCTTGTCTCAAAAAAAAAAAAAAAAAATCAAAATTACTTTAAATCACTAAGTGCAGTGTACAGGTGGCGATTTATTCCACAGTAATAGATAATAAAAACTTTTGGGTGAAGTCATCTATTGATATATAATTTTTAAACGTAAAGAAGTCATGGTGTTGATTTGAATTAGTCTATAATATTGATGTCACTCTACCCTTTCCCATTGCACACAAGCTTTCTGTGAAGAGACAGAGCACCCCACCCCTCCTGAGGTATGTTAAAACAAAATGATCAAGACCCACTCTCCCATCCCATAAGTCACATCCTTTTCCACCACACCACCATCTTTATCACTTGCTGGCACAAACACCCCGCTATTGATTTATGATGTGAGGAGCACTGTCAAACTGAATCAATTAACATTTCCGGGCGGTTTCATTCCCAGCAGCAAAGTGCTCTCAGCTGCTCGAGATACATGAACCAAAGGCCATGGGTTTAGTTCTATTTTTCAAGCCACATGGGTACAACCACCTGCTACAAACAAGAGAACTTTAAAGGTCAGACTGTAATCTAAAAGCCATCTCCAGTATAATTGCAAACTCTGCACAATGATGTCCCCTGGAATTAAATGACTTTAAGAGTTCTAGAATAAGATAAATGAGTTAACTTTTTTATTATTATTATTATTTAAACAGCACTGTATCTGCTAAGGAAGATCTGTGGGTACAAATAACAGAAATCCATCCAACAATATAGAGATCAGGACTGTTGGCTGTTCAAAGCTTTTGTCTGCTTCAAGACCAGCATTCCTGTTACTGACTTTATCTCATGACTTTCAAGTACCGCATACTTAGCTCTGGACATTGCACTCTATTCATAACTGGCAGATGTTGAGGTTTATTGTTGTAATGATAAATTCTGAACCAGGAGGTCTAGGACTGAGAGTGAATTCTCACCTTACAGGTTTTGTTGTACAAACTTTGTTCCTTAATTTAAGATTGGTTAAATAAAATTGGCTATGGCCAATTACTGGAGGGATTAGAGGTTTTGAGTTACTTAATTGGGGGTGGAGAAGAGAGAAGACTTGTATTCATAAAAAGATAAAGAGAGGGGGAAATATGTTTTGGTGGATGTGTAGTCAGGTGTGGGGGAAGGGGGTGCCTCGGCCGGCCCTTCCCCCTGAGGGACCAGCCACAAGACAGTATAATATAGAATAAAGCTTATTCAGGGTATGGGGAGGGAAGGAGAGAGAGAGAGTGAAAGTGAGAGAGAGAGAGAGAGAGAGAGAGAGAGAGAGAGAGAGAGAGAGAAGAAGAGGAAGAGGGAAAGGAGGAGGAGGAAGAGGTGGAGGAGGGGAGGGAAGGGGAGGGGAGGGGAGAGGAGGAAAGGAAAGGAGAGGACAACCATGAGCCATGTGGAGAGAGGGGGGAGAAAGGAATGGAGAGAGAGTAGAAGCAAGAAGGCAGGAGCAAGAGGGAGCAGAAGGGCAAGCAGCTCCTTTTATAGTGACTCAGACATACCTGGCTGTTTCCAGGTAACTGTGAGACGGAGCTTAGACAAAAGGACAGGAGGAAACTTCTATGAGAGGAGATGGACTGGGAGCACATGGCCAAGAGAAACAGCAAGTATCTGGGGCACACCACTGGGGAGGTACCTATGTCGGCAATTAGAAAAGTAGATATACCCCCAGCGATTGTCAAAGCCAAATAAAATA
This sequence comes from Micromys minutus, assembly GCF_963924665.1. Lineage (NCBI taxonomy): Eukaryota > Metazoa > Chordata > Mammalia > Rodentia > Muridae > Micromys > Micromys minutus. The sequence goes on from NC_137956.1 coordinate 36,519,822, forward strand.
ATCATACTCTGAGTCTCATTTATTTGTGAGTTAGTCGGGGATAAGTTTAAATTGGTTGGTAGAAGACCAAAAGTAAAAATGGTTGAGGAGAAGATTTCTTCTCATTGCTTGAAACTGTGACCAGGAGAGGAAGTGTGGGAGGCTCAGCTTGGTGACTCGTGCCTACAGTTTTCATGTTTGGGAGACTGAGGTAGGAGTATCATGGAACATTAGTGACCAGCCTAGACACATACACAGAGTTCCAGCTCAGTCTGTCCAAAACCAGCTCGGTCAAACAACAGCTTCCCCAGGGCAGGAGCTAGGATTAAAAGAAAAGAGAGACAATTAGACAAATTATAACATGACTCCAGCCAGTCCTGAGGCGGAAGCAAAGTCTTTTTTATTCAGTCCTCTTTTAAACCACTTTAATTACATGCAGAAAGATAACATCAGTTCTGAGTCAAGGAACAAGAAAGTCAATAATCAAAAATCCTGTAAACGTCTTTCTAGAGGGTAGGTGGGGAGACTAGAGACAAAAGGGACTTTCAAGAGACAAAGGGACTGCCACACCTACATCCCTGGGCCTGCTCCAGCTCCAGCTATGCAAGCAAGTACTTGTGAGTTTGCTACCTACTGCTACCTACCAGGTAGATGATCATAGTAACGTTTTTTTTTTTTTTTACAATTGTATTAATGTATTTAATTATTCACTCTGCATTCCAATATCAGCCCCTACTCTCCTCCCAGTCCTCCCCACAGGGATCCTCCCCTCAATTCCCCTCCCTCCTCCCAATCCCATCTCAGGTCTCTGGCATGTCCTAGAGATGCTCCTCTGCCTCACCACCAATTTCTCTTCATTCTCTCTCCCCTGTTCTCCCTATACCTGCCCCCTCCACACACCCTTCTCCCGTGCTCCACTACTTTTTGGCTACTTCACTATCCTCGCCCTGCTTTCAGAGTTACAAGTCTTACTTCAATCTAGAAGTCGCCTTTCCTTCGTGGAACACCCTGGAGTTCAATCTATGCTTCCTGGCCCTAAGTATAAAGGTAAGGATAAAGTTGATTCCCTGACAAAAGTTGTTGCTTTCACTACTGAGGCTACTTAACAGAGTTATACGTTACAATATCAAAGCACTGCTTCTCTCTGCTTTTAAAAGCTGTGGGAGCCATCTTGCAGAACTACTTGGCATATCCCAACCCCATGCAAGTTCTCCCTGTGGTAATGAACCCTCAGGGCTTGCGTATGGTGTATGCCTTGCAATCAATGATGTCATATTATTTGTGCTTCTGTCTGACCCGGGGAGGCTTTCAAGGATGTGGATACAGCATTTGCTTTACTGTTTAACCATCTTGGGAATGCCAAGGGCTTTAAACCCAGGCAATGGTCCTACATCTAAGGTTTTTGAACATTCCCCATATTCTCTTAAAAACAGGATATGGTGGAAAGACCACATCAAGCTCTAAAGACTCAAATATTTAAGTTACAAAATAGAGATTACAAATACTCATCTTCCTATCATATCTTACAGAACAAACGAGAAGTCCCTTTTGAAAGGAAAAGATGAAGGGGCACCAATGAAAGGAAAAGTCACTGAAAGGAAAAATCACGAGGCACCAATGTTATGAAAAGATGACGTCCCAGGTTTCGGCACCAATGTTAGGGAAGGATGAAGAAAGTGGGGGGAACATGGCCCATGGAGGTGTGGTGAGGCCTGGGGGCAAGGGAGATGCCTCTGGGGGGCCCATGTTGGGAATCCCTTCCCCCTGAGGGACCAGCCACACGATGGTATGGTACAGAATAGAGTTTATTCAGGGCATGGGAGAGTTAAGAGGGTAGTTAAGGGGGGGGGGGGGGAGTAGAGAAGAGGCCAGCTGTGAGCATGTGGAGGGAGAGGGGGGAAGGGAAGGGGAAGAGGAGGGGTAGGGGTGGGAGAGCAGGCAGAAAGAGAGCAAGAGCAAGAGAGAGAGGAGGGGTCAAGCAGCTCCTTTTATAGTGTCAGGTCACTGGGGGGGGAGCATACCTGGTTACTGCTGGGTAATTGAGGGGTGGGGTATACCTGGCTGTTGCTAGGTAACTGAGGGGTGGGGTTTACAGAATCCCAACACCTTTCAAAACTTTTTAATATTAATACCTCTAATAAGATAAAAAGACCTACTAGCTGGATAATAAAAAGGACCGGATGTTTCATTCCAGGAGAAGTTTTGTTTCTATTTTCACAGGGTGCTGCTTCACTGATGCCGGACCAGTTGATTGTACCAGGACCTCCCCTGTTGTCATGGAGACAGAAGCTTCCACCCCTGCCCCTTCCACCATGCCCACCTCAACTATCAACATCTCCAGCTCTCTACCTATATGGGACACCCCTGTATCAAAGGAAGACACTGAGGAGGTGACTTGGGATGTGTCTGGAGGTCTGTAACCCTGTGTGGTTTCACCCTTTGCTATTCTATACCCAGGGGATATAAAAATTACTAAAAATGGGTGTCTGTAAGCATTTCATAGAAAAAAAATGCGATTTGACTGATTGCATTAATTTCACCATGAGCCCTAATATTTTTCTCATTATATGTTAGTCACCTTATATTTTTCTACCTGTCAATCTTCCTCTGCCTTGATATGAGGATTTCGCTGTACGGGCACTGAGATGGGTAGTTAATGCTCCCACAGCCTAAGAGATTGATTGCTACACTTGTCTTAGACGATGAGGTTTATGTCAGCCTCAACTGCCTCCTTGATACAGCAGGTACACACTAGTCATCATGAAAATTCCTTAACTCAAAATACTTTTTGGCGTTAATTACTTAAGGAAAAAAAAAAAATAGAGGATTGACTTCTGCCCATGCTCTAGAAGAAGCTGTTCTTTATATGGGCTCCAAATTTAAAATATTAAGACTCATCCGAGCACCTCCTGCCATTCTAACTGTAACTGGATTCATGTTATAGCTCTGCCTTTTATTGGTTCAACAGTATTTTGAGAACAGGTTCAGACTGTCTTGAGGGATGTATAAAATATTTTTCCATCTCAGTTCATACAGATATTCTTCATCCATAGGTTAGTGCCATTGGCCATGTTACATTCTAAGTTTCTTCAGCCGAGGAAATACCCACTTCTCTTATTACCTCAATTAAAAACTTTGTTAGGGATGATTCTTTTTGGAGCTTCATTATTAATTTAGAAATTGCTATTGAAATAACTGTCTTATTTCTATTTCTGCTTCCAGACACTTTCAGATATCAGGGGCTGCCATCCAGTTTGCCCAGAGGAAAAATCCATATGCTTTATTTTAACAAATTGGAAAGGGGAGATGCTTAGGGCCATGCAGGAGGAAGGACAGGTGGCTTTAGAATTCTTGGAATGCAGCCCACAGGTTCCCACAGTCACATGGGTGGGCCTTGGTGTGGCACGCCCCCAGGACCATGTGCCCTGAGGGCTCCATGCTGTGGTGGAGCTCTGCTCTGCTTGCTGCCCTCACATCCCTCTTCATCTAAGAACTGTCTGAGAACTCTAAGGGGCTTCCAGGCCCTCACTGGACCGTGTCTCTGACACTCACAATAATTAATGCTTGATCTCCTTCAGGCATCGCTGCTGGAGCAGGTGATGACCCTGTCACTGTCCTCACTGTCCTAGAGAAGAACTTGGGGACGTAGATTGTCATCAGTGGCCACCACCCTTAGAAAACATTTGGAAAGACAAAGTTGCTCGTGAAGCTGGGTTGAGATGTTTTTACTGCTGAAGCTGATGTGGCAAATCTTAGGGAACAATCTGAAGTTCAGAAAGGCTCACTTTCATCAGTTAAGCTAGGGACATGTTGTGGTCAGGGAGCAAGGACACGGGCAGCACTGGCTGACGTGACTCTCCCTGAGGCTGGACTGGTGAGGACTGGTTTCTTACACCCATTTTGTCCTCAGCTTCCTGAAAAGATTTAAGAGTTGCTGATGCACAGATATGCATTTTGAGGATTTAAGGTAAATATGACTGATTTTTATTTAAAACTTTAGATTTGTGATTCTTTTATGATTCTTACAAGATTAGTTTTAAGGATAAATAATAAAAGTAATTACTTCTTTCTTTGTAACTGCAAATTGCTACCTGCCAGTAAGAGGAACTGGCTGAGAAAACTGCCTTGCTTGCTTACTACATTTCGTTAATCTATAACAAGTTGCTTGGTTATGAATTTTTTTGAGAATAATTTGTTTTTCTTTACCTGTACCTAGTAATGTTATTTCTTGTGTGGATATTGGAAAACCAGATTTTTTTTATATATAATCATTTACTAGACGAAAACTAAAATGTCATCACATTATAATTGTATACTGCTTAAAAGATTTTGCTGGGCTATCTACTCAATAAAAGAAAGAATAAAAGATGATGTGTTTGGAACACTGTTTATCCCATCTATCAAATCTGTGTGTGTGTGTGTGTGTGTGTGTATGTGTGTGTGTATACACATGTAAATTTTCTCTCTGTCTCCTTCTTGCCAGGAGTTTAAAGAGTTCATAGTTTTTTAGCTGGCCATAGAGAGTGCCAGGCCCAGTAAATTAGGCTTTGATTCCTCAGAACAAAGTCTGCTGAGTAACTTCCCTAGTTGCTGACTGCCTTTGGCAGCAGCCCCTGCAGGTATTTGGATCTATCCTGGTCAGTGGCTCTAAGCACTGACTCCCAACAGCTACCTGCCTCAGTTTATCCACCACATGGATGCCAAAGCCAGTCATTGCCAGTTGAGGTCTCCCGCTATTAATGTGTGATTTAAGCCTTAGTAATGTTTCTTTTACAAATGTAGGTGTCCTTGTGTTTGGGGCATAAAGGCTTAGAATTGAGAAGTCCTCTTGATAGATTTTTTTCCTTTGATGAATATGAAGTGTCCTTCCCTGTCTCTTTTGATTACTTTTATTTGAAAATCTATTTTATTAAATATTAGAATGGCTACTCTAGCTTGTTTCTTGTGTCTGTTTTCTTCAACAACCTTTTCCCAGCCCTTTACCCTGAGGTAATGTCTATCTTTGTTGCTAAGACATGTTTCTTGTATACAGCAGAGTGATGGATCCTCTTTTTGCATCCGTTCTATTAGTCTGTGGCTCTTTATTGGGAATTTGAGTCCATTGAAGTTGAAAGATATTAAAGAACAATGATTCTTAATTCCTGTTATTTTGATGTTGGTCTCGCTCTGTGTGATTCTAGTCTTTTGGTTTTAATGGTGTGAATTTATTTATTTATTTATTTATTATTTATTTATTTATTTATTTAAGTGTAGTTAGCCTCATTGGATTAGAGTTTTTTTTTCAAGTATTCTCTGTTGGGCTGGATTAGTTGAAATATATTGTTTAAATTGGGTTTTGTTGGTATGGAATATCTTGATTTCTCCATCTATGATGATTGAAAGTTTTGCTGGGCCTTTTCCCTTGCAGTTTTTAATACGCTTTCTCTGTTCTGCATGTTTAGTATTTTGATTATTATGTGGAAAGAAGATTTCCTTTTCTGGTCCAATATATTTGGTGTTATGTAAGCTTCTTATAATTTTAAAGGCATTTCATTCTTTAGATTACAGAAATCTTTTATGATTTTGTTGAAGATGTTTTCTGGGCCTTTAAGTTGAGAATCTTATCCTTCTATTCTTATTATTCTTTGGTTTGGTCTTTCATAGTGTTCCAAATTTCCTGGATGTTTTGGGTCTTGAACTTTTTAGATTTTGCATTTTCTTCCATGCGTGAGATCTTTCTTTTATCTCTCATAGTCTGCTGGTGGTACTTGTGTTTACAGTTCCTGTTCTCTTTACTAGGGTTTCCATCTCCATGACTTGTGTTTTCTTCATTGCTTCTATTTTCATTTTCAGTTCTTGGACAATTGTATTCACATTCTTCACCCATTTGACTGTATCTTCCTGCATCTCTTTATCTTCATTCGTTTCCTCTTTAAATAAGACCTTTATCTATTTGAGTATACTTTCCTGTATTTCTCCAAGAGCTTTTTTTATTCCCCCTTTAAAATCCTCTATTGTCTTGACAAGATTGAATTTTTTTTAAAGATTGTATTTATTTATTTTATGTATACAAGTACACTGTAGCTGTCTTCAGACACACCAGATCCCATTAAAGATGGTTGTGAGCCACCATGTGGTTGCTGGGAATTGAACTCAGGACCTCTGGAAGAGCAGTCAGTGTTCTTAACTGCTGAGCCATCTCTCCAGCCCCTGACATTGGGAAAACTCACCCTCACTGGACCAAAGGTCTCTTCTCACATTGATGCCAGACATTGCTATCTTCAGCTACATATGCAACTGGAGCCATGGATCTCTCCATGTGTGCTCAATGGTTGGTTTTTTGGTCCATGGGAATTGTGGAGGGTTTGGTTGATTGATAATATTGTTCTTCCCATGCCATGAGGTTGCAAACCTTTTCTGCTCCTCCAGTCTTTTCTCCAGCTCCTGCATTGGGGGTCCCCATGTTCAATCCGATGGTTAGCTGCAAACATGCTCAGCTGTATCTCAGTGTATGTAAGCACTTCTTGGCAACAGCTATAGTTCTTGGGTTTGGTGGCTGCATAGGGTGTGGATCCCCAGGTGAGGCAGCCTCTGAATGATCTTTTCTTCAATCCCTGCTCCTCTATTTGACCTTGTATTTCCTCCTGTAGGTGTTTTGTTCTCCCATCTAAAAAGGACTGAGGCATCCACATTCTGGCCTTCCTTCTTTTTGAGCTTCATAAGGTTTGTGAATTGTTTCTTGGGTATTCAGAGCTTTCTGGGGCTAGTCTCTGCTTATCAGTGAGTGCATACCATGTGTGTTCTTTTGTGGCTAGGTTATCTCACTCAGGATGATAGTCTCTAGTTCCATGCATTTGCCTAGGAATTTCATAAAGTCATTGTTTCTAATAGCTGAGTAGTACTCCATTGTGTAAATGTACCACACTTTCTGTATCCATTCCTCTGTTGAGAGACATCTGCATTCTTTGCAGCTTCTGGTTATTATAAATAAGGCTGCTATGAACATGGTAGAGCATGTGTCCTTGTTATATGTTGGAGTGACTTTTGGGTATATGCCCAAGAGTGGAATAGCTAGGTCTTCAGGTAGTACTATGTCCAGTTTTCTGAGGAACTGCCAGACTGATCTCCAGAGTTTTTGTACCAGCTTACAACCCCACCAACAGTGGAGGAGTGTTCCTCTTTCTCCACATCTTCATCAGCATCTGCTGTCACCGGAGTTTTTTATCTTAGCCATTCTTACTGGTGTGAGGTGGAGTCTCAGGGTTGTTTTGATTTGCATTTCCCTGATGACTAGGGATGTTGAACATTTCTTTAGGTGCTTCTCGGCCATTCTGTATTCCTCAGTTGAGAATTCTTTGTTTAGCTCTGTACCCCATTTTTTAATAGAATTATTTGATTCTCTGGAGTCTAACTAACTTCTTGAGTTCTTTGTATCCATGGCTGGCTCTTAACTAATGCCCTTTACAACAGATCCAGAAAAGGAAACTTACACCATGAACTGATCTCAGAAGACACTTTTCACATTGACTAGTTTAGGTCCCTTTGTTAGACTATGAGACCCCTGTAAGCCACAAATTTACCTGTTGGGGTTAGCTGCTGTAATTTCAAAAATAAACCAAAATTCAGTGGCAGTTCAACTCGCTAATCCCAAGTGTGGTTTCTCTGCTTTAAGAAGAATGAGAGCTATTGTTTCTATCTTTATCTTGTTCTGGGTTAATTTTGTATTGTGTTTCTAGTGAGCAGAAGAGAAGACCCGGTGGGGGAGGGGCAGGGGCAGAAATGGTGGAAAGCAAGAACAAGGAAACGAAGTGGGTGTGTACTCCATGCCCAGGTTCCTGTCCCTCCTATTCTTGGACCCTGTCACCATCCCTGCCAATCCTACCAGGGCCAGTATGTGAACGCATGAGTTCAGCATACGAACAACCTCCTTGAAAGTCTGACATTCCACCTCCTTTTTGGTATAATTTGTTTTGTTTTTAACGTTGACAATGAATCTCACTCTGTAGATTAGGCTGCTCCTGAACTCAAGAGGAAAACACATCTTCCTTGGGAGACAGCACATTTCAAACACACATAGTTAAACATGGTGAGTGGCCAGAGAGGTTTAGGGGCTTCAATAAATTCAGGTTAGATATTCTTGACAAGAATGTTTCATGAGAGATAACACACTTCCCATTGCATTAGGTCAGGCTTACAGGTTCAGAGAGGTGCACTCCATTATCATCAAGACAAGAGCACAGCAGCATTCAGGCAGACGTGGTGCAGGAGAAGCTGAGAGTTCTACATCTTCATCCAAAGGAAGCCAGGAACAGACTAAGCTTCCTCAGGCAGCTAGGAGTGTCTCCAAGGCCACCCCCAGAGTGACACAACTTCTCCAACAAGGCTACACCTTCTAATAGTGCCACTCCCTGGGCCAAGCATATGCAAACCATCACAGATAACTATGCAAACAGTGACCTCTACATCAATGATTTCAATGATGGTAAATGTGTGTGTGTGTGTGTGTGTGTGTGTGTGCGCGTGTGCATGTACTTATATGTGTGTGTATTCATGGTATAGATTCTTTTCTCTACAGAGCCCTAATACAAGGGGGTAATCAGGAAAGACCTTCCTGAGGTGTTTAGACTTTATTTGGGATATAAAATATGGACAGATTTGGGAGAGTAAAGAGAGTGTTATAAGTGAAAATAAATATGGCGGCTTTGTGGTTGGTTATTAGAGAGAGGGGAGTCAGAGTGGGGTACTGAAAGGACTTGTGGGTGATGTGAACTGTGGTGGGAAAACTAGGGGTCAATCATGCCTCAGTCTTTAGATCAAGCTGGGAGAATGTGTGTATGTGGGTGTGTCTTTCTGTGTCTCTCTGTGTGCTTAGTGAGAATCACACGCACATCCCTCTCCCAGAACCACCTCTATCTTTATACCCCAGTTCCAACTTCCCACCCCCTTTTCTTCTTCTGTAACCCACTGAGTCCAATCTGTGCTGCCAGTGTGGTTCTTCCCAGCACTGTTTCTCTATTGGAGAGATGTTTAAAGCATTTACACACACACATTTACATACACGTTACACATTTACACATGGCATGAGTCAGAAATACAACTGCAGTGTTAAAATATCTTCTGGTTATCCACAAAAGCATAAGCAACAGTCCGAGTGTGTGTGTGTGGGGGGTCACATACTTAAAAAATGGACTCTCCCTCCCCCAGAAGCCATCAGCTTTCCACAAGCTTCAGACTTTTAGCCTCAAAATGAGGTTGCATTTCCAGAACACTATAAACACGGATGTCTTTTGATTTTATTCATGTAGGCTATTTTTAAACAGGGTAGCTCTGGCTGGGTTAGAACTCACAGAGATCCACTGCCTTGTGCTGGGATTACAGGCATGGGCCACCACATCCAGCACTATGGTTATATTTTTTAAAAGATTACTCTAGGACCTGTCAGTAGTAAAGCATTGCATAATTCTCCAAACTGCTGAAAACTAAATAGCAATTGAATACATAAGAAGGTTCAGAAGACCAACATATACACAGGTAGTTAATATATAGTAACTATATCATTTTAAGTAAGAAAGGAGAATGGATCACTGTCGGAGTTTTTGGATAACTGGGCAAACCTCCCCCTTACCCATTGGATGTATACTTTAGAAATTTAAGGAAACAAAATGAAACCATCAAGGACTCAGAGAAATTCATGAAAGAAACATAAGAACAATATTGGATAAAGAATGCCTTCCCTATGGAGGTGCTGAAATTTAAACACAGGGTGATGGGTTTTTCACTTTTACCCTGGAACAAATGTATAGCTTGGTACCATCCCACTAGGAGCGAGTGATGAATGGGGGAGGGGGCGTTCAAGGAAGAGAGATGGGGAAGGTTTGTGGGGAGAGGTACAGGAAACCATGGAGTTGGCCTGGCCTAGCTACTTCAAGAGGCACGTGTCTTAGGTTTAGCAGGTTAGTGTCCGTGGCTCTTGGGGAACAGTGTGCCTTCCAGTTTCTGAGAGACCAACATACTCTCTTGGGCAGTGAAACGTTCAGGCACGCTGTGTTTCTCTGTATTGTCCCTTGGAAGTCAAGGACACTTAAGAAGCTTGACAAGACAAGCTGGTCTTAGACCTTACTCTTGTGTACTCTGTATGGCTTGCAAACATCACTGTATCCTGACAATGACAACTGTATTGATCTTGGCGATTGCCACTGTGTTCTGCTTCTGATAAAGCTATAAAAAGGCTGATCGCTCTCAATCAAATCCCTGCAGGCTTGAGGGCTGCTGTGAACCCTGGTTTCGTTCCTTTTGTGACCTTGGCCCATCAGGAAGGTATCAAAGATGATCTAACAGCTTCCGGATTCATCGTTTGAGGAACCTAGTCAGTGACAGTGCTGCCTAGTGTGATAAAGAAGAATAAAAGGAACACTAGCAGGAAGGCTTTTAAAAAAGTCAAATTTGGATTAAAACCTTTTGCATTTCTTGAACTCTTTTTTTTTTTTTTTTTTTTTTTTGAGACAGGGCATCGTGTATGTAGCCCAGGTCAAGACTTATCTGGAACTTCTGATTCTAGTACATCTGCCACTGAGCACTGAGGTTCCAGTCACAAGCCACCATACCTGGTCCCATATAAAGAACAATTAAAACTTAAAATGTCTGGAGCTGGAGAGAGGACTCAGTGGTGTTGGTATTTGGTTTTGACTTTTTGAGACAGGGTTCCTCTGTGTAACCCTGGTTGACCTGGAATTTACTCTGTAGGCCAGGCTGGCCTCGAAACTCACAGAGATCCACCTGCCTCTGCCTTCCAAGTGCTGGAATTAAAGGCCTGCACCACTACGAACATCTGGCTCAGGGGTTTATAGCACTTGTTCTTGCAGAGGCCCTGGGTTTGAGTCCCAACACCCATGTAGTGGCTCATACTCACTTTAACATGTAATTCCAGTTCCAAGGAATCTGATGCCTTCTGACCTCTACAGGCATTGACATGAATATGGTGCATATAAACATATGCAGCCAAAACATCCATACATGTATAAACCTAAAAACGGTTTTTAAAAGTTTTAAAAGGAGCAAAATCAATGAAATGAAATGTATTTATAACTTTATTCTGAGATTCCAGGGGGTTGGACTTAAGGTCCCGAGCATGCAAGGCAATCAAACATGAAGCTACATCTAAAGCTTTGACAAAGGGTTTAAATAGACACTTCCCCAGAGAAGATAAACGAATGGGCATCAGGTCCATGAAGAGATGCGCAAGATCATTAATTCTTGGGGAACTGCAAATCAAACCAAAAGGAGATGTCACTTTGTACCTACTGAGATGCTCTAATAACGGAAAATGGATGATGTCACTGCCATGAAGGACGCAGAGGGATCAGGAGCACTGTACTGTGCTGGTGGGCATGGAAGGCTGTGTGCACTTTGGAGAAGAATTTGGCAGTTTCTCGAAATGTTAAACTCAGGGCTCTGGTAGGAGCACATAGATTATCTCCTTGGCATTTGTACTTGAAACGCATCACAGTATAAAGACTCACACAAATGTTCCTGGAAGCATTATTCCCGATAACCAAGAAGCAGCCACAAATACCCATCCCATCAGCTGACAGACAGAGTGACAAAATGCATCATTTCCACACAAGGGAATTCTTGGCAAGGAAGAGAAATGAAGCACCAAAAACCACAGTCATGATGACATCCGACGTTTGGCAAATGGGAAGAAATCAGACTACATTTTTTAGTCTTTGTATATGAAATGTCCAGAATAAGCAAGTTCTTATAGAAACACAATGAAATGATTGCCTGATGCTGGGAGGGAGCAAAGGAAGGAGGGAGGGAGGCAGGAAAGGAGGGAGGCAGGGAGGGAAGGAAGAAGAGAGGGAATGGGGAAAGGAGGGAGGGAGGCAGGGAGAAATGACAAGGGACTGCTCACAACTTCAGGTTTTTCTTTTTGGTGAAGCAGGTTGTAGCAATTACAGTTCTGTAAAATATATGAAAAACAATGGCTTTCTCTATCTCCACTTTGGTGCAGGGGAGGCAACTCCTATAAAAGAAAGCTAACCTGGGGCTTGCTTAAGGTTTCGGAGGGTTAGTGAATAAACTTGGCAGGAATCATAGCAGCTGGCAGGATCTGAGAGCTATATCCTGGTCGCAGCAGGATGGTCAGCCGGCAGCGAGAAGAAACACTGGGCCTAGCATAGGCTTTTTAGACCTCAAAGTCTACTCCCAGTGACACACCTCCTCCAACAAGGCCACACCTCCTAATCTTCTCGACTGTTTAAAAGCAAATGATGAGGCCTTGCTTTTAAACATAAAGTGAATAAAAAATTAAAACCAGTCGATCTTGACACTTTGAAAAAATGTTTTTGACTTGGAAAATGTTATGCATGTGTAATATGATTACTGTAATCCCCCACTCCTAATTAACCAATATGTTCACAAACCTGTCTTTTTTTCTCCAAGACCCATTGAGTTTAGGCAGTGAGTTTGGGACTACCCATTAGAGCATGGTGGGCACTCAGTAGGAACTCAGTTGAAGAAAGTGAGTGTTTCTCTCCGAGAATCCATTAGAAGCCAAGACTTTAGCACGGAGAGGTAGGTGTGTATCCTCTAACCAATGGTTGGGTTAAAATGCCAGATGTTGTGTAGGTTCACTGCAAGCGGTTACTCCTGCTATGAGGTCATGGCTGCTTTGACACTGCCATACCCAGATAACTTGTGTGTGTAAATACAAAACATACATACAATTTTTGGAGAGAGGATCTCTCTTTATAGACAGGCTAGCCTCTAACAAACAGAGATCTGCCTCTATCTTATGAGTAATGAGATTAATTAAAGGTTCGTGTCACCTCCAATTATGCACTTTTTAAACCTACGAACTTTATGACACAAAAACTCTCACTCAATAAAGTTGAAATCCAACTTGGCTGGAGAACTAGCTTTTCTAAGTACGTGGGCAAGTTTTCTTAGAGCCAGCGGCCCCAGAGTTAAGTGAAAAGGACCTTTTGCTTGGGGCAGCGAGGTCACGCCTCCTTCCCTTGTTTCCTAGCAACCGGCTTCCTACCGGACGCTTCCTTATGCTCTCTCCGTCACTTCCGTTCTCAACAGGAAGTGAGGTCAACCCGGCGGCTTTCCCGGGAGTTGAGCGTTCGCGGCAGGTGAAGTAGGCTTCCTGGACGGGCACTGGCACCGTCCCAGTCCAGGGCTGGAGCAAAAGCCCGGGGGTCCGGGGACTCGAACACGCGCCGGCCCAGGGCGGCAGGGGAGGAGCCGGCAGCGAGGCTGCTGGGTGTCCGGAGTCCCGAGTGTGCTTGCTCGTCCAGTAGTTAACCCCCGGCTCTAGATTTCGGATATATTTCTGCGCTCCTCCCTCAGCTCCCCAGGTCCTGTGTGTGACAGAAGACCCCTCACAGAAAACATTCTCCTCGCCGACTTCTGTTCACGCCCAAGCCCCTCGGAGCTCTGCCAAGACCTCCCTGGGATCTTTCAGCGACTTTTGAGTTGTCCGAGGCCTGGGGTAAATGTTTCCCCGAGTGCTAAACTGTGGGGTAGGGAGATAGTTCCTGTAAAATACGGGGTTAGGTAACTTGGGGCAGTGGGCATTTTGTCTTACTTTTTAAAAAAAATGTCTCTGGCGGGGTTTCTTGTTGCAAACTGGAGGAGTTAGCCTTGGTTTTGGAGGAGGGAGACATAACTGCAGGAGGCTGGAAGGGCCCAGATGATGCTAATTTTACAGATCTCTCTCACCCTTCCAGGACTTAAATGACCCGTTTGTATCGTGCGATTCTTTCTTTTAAGTGTTTAATGTGTTTCTTACCTGCAAGTAAACTGTCGTTTTCTGGGACGAGGACTCAGTCATATATATGGTACTTATGCGACTTTCGTAGTATCAAACAGTACTGAACAGGGTAAAGATGCAGCCAGACTTTAAAATCTGAACATCAGTGAATACAGGTTTTAATATTTTAGCTTAATGTGGAAGGGGTCATGTTGGGCATGGTGGGATCCCAGCACTTGGGAGATGGAGGATCTGGAGTTCAAACTCACTCTCAGCTGCATAGAGAGTTCCAAGTCAAGCCTGGGCTACACAAGACCTTATCTTAAATAAATAAACGTTGAAAGCACGCATATATTTAAACATTGTTTGGCTGCTTGAAAGGGTAGCATGAAGTGGCACCATCTTTTTGGATAAAAGCAATAAAACCTATTTAGATATTTTTTCTGAATTTGAGCGTGCTCTGGGATGCACATTTATAAACGTAGATAATGGTACAAATGTCTTTTAGGAAAAGGCCACGTAATGGCGACTTCACTGTTTGTTTCTTTCCGTTTTAATCTTCTCCCTCCCTCTCTCCTCATCCTTTAAAATAGGTATTGTGTGTTAACCTGCTGACCCAGAGGTGCCGGTCACGATGGGAAATCAGCTGGCTGGCATTGCTCCTTCCCAGATCCTGTCTGTAGAGAGCTACTTCTCAGACATCCATGACTTCGAGTACGACAAGAGCCTGGGCAGTACTCGGTTTTTTAAAGTTGCAAGAGCGAAGCACCGGGAGGGCCTGGTGGTTGTGAAGGTCTTTGCCATTCAGGATCCCACGTTGCCCTTAACTAGTTATAAGCAAGAGCTGGAGGAGCTGAAAATCAGGCTCCATTCCGCACAGAACTGCCTACCTTTCCAGAAAGCGGCAGAAAAAGCATCGGAGAAGGCAGCCATGCTGTTCAGGCAGTATGTGAGAGACAACCTGTATGATCGCATCAGTACCCGTCCATTCTTAAATAACACGGAGAAGCGCTGGATCGCCTTCCAGATCCTGACGGCTGTGGACCAAGCGCACAAATCTGGAGTCCGCCACGGTGACATCAAGACAGAGAATGTGATGGTCACCAGTTGGAACTGGGTTCTCCTGACTGACTTTGCGAGTTTTAAGCCCACTTATCTTCCAGAGGACAACCCAGCAGATTTCAACTATTTCTTTGACACCTCGAGGAGGAGGACCTGCTACATTGCTCCTGAGCGTTTCGTTGATGGTGGTATGTTTGCCACCGAGTTAGAATACATGAGAGACCCCTCAACGCCTCTTGTAGACCTAAATAGCAATCAGAGAACACGAGGAGAGTTGAAGAGAGCCATGGACATCTTTTCAGCAGGTACGTGAGTCAGTCAGGGCAGCTAATTTGCGCATTTCCCTGCCCGACAAATACAGCTTTTCGCAGATTGCCCGATTTTCCAACGATTTCCTCCATTGGACATGCAGGGTGATGAGAAGATGCAGAATACTTCTCATTCTCTTTAAGCATTCAAAACATGCTGGGCTGGTGGCACGGGGGATGCTACATGTCAGGTTCAAGAGAGGAAGAGTTTGCTTCACTTGTGTTTGCCACGGTGGCGATGGGGCCAGGCTGCTGTAACAGAAGCACACAGTTAAATACACCTGTGGGAGCGATAGGTGGAGAGGCAGTGTCAGAGAAGGTTTCCGTTAGAGAGATGGTATTTAAACTGAGGCCCATGGAGGGACTGGCGTCAGCCATGGTCGTTTGTTTCAGGCAGTGTGTGATGCTCCTACGAGGTGTCTTTCTAAATATTGGTATTTATAGCTGTGCATTTACTCAAAATGCTAGTTGAATCCCACGGAAGTTTTAATTGTTTGTGTATAGTCGTAGGTGTGTATGTGTGTTTGTGAATACCACCCAAGGGACCACACCCAGTGTTGTCTCTGGTCTCCACATTGTTACATTCCCTGTCCACTCTTAATTATTTTGAGGTAGGATCTCCCACTGGGCAGGGAGCTTGCCATGTAGACTTTGCTGGTCAGTGAACCCCAGAGATCATCCTAGCTGTCTTCAGCTCTGGAATTAGAAGCACGAATTATCCCACCCAGCTTTTTTATGTGGATTCTGGAGTTTTAATTCAGGGCCTGGTTCTTGTAAAGCAAGCACTTCTGAGTAGACCCCCCTGGCCCATAAAGTTTTTTTGTCTTGTTTTGCTTTTCTGAGCAGTTTTAGAACTGTTTCTGACACTTACCAGACTGCATCCTCCATGTATCATCTGACCCAGGTCACAGGAGCAGCACAGGGTGGTGCGTGCTGCCTTGGTGAGTCCTCTTTACCGTTTCTGGCAGACGCAGAGCCATGCCACGGAGCAGTCCTTATCCCCTTGGCCCAGATGGCTCAGCTGGTGTCCTTCGTGGCCTACTTGTGGATTTCTCCGAGTGCCTGAGGGGCACACTCCTTGAAGTCCACCACACAGATGCACTTACGACCGGTGAGGGTGGACTTTGGGGTCACCACCTTGCTGATGGCAGAATGGCTTTTTCTTGCCTTGCCACTCATCTTGGCAGGAACCATTCTGCCAGACCCCTATGCCATT
Source organism: Micromys minutus (assembly GCF_963924665.1). Classification (NCBI taxonomy): domain Eukaryota; kingdom Metazoa; phylum Chordata; class Mammalia; order Rodentia; family Muridae; genus Micromys; species Micromys minutus. The sequence goes on from NC_137956.1 coordinate 36,536,125, forward strand.
TTTTTTTTTTTTTTTTTTTTTTTTTAGTGTGTGTGTGTGTATGAGAGAGAGCTTTCCTTTTGATTTTCCTCTCAACACTGGGAAGGGAACACAGGCTGTCACCTAACAGTCAGGCACTGCATCCCTGAGCTACATGGCAGCCCTTGCACTGGCTGATCTTTAACTTTCTTCTCCTGCTTTGGCCTTCCGTGTAGCTGGAGTCACAGGAATGGATCACCATTCTCACTCTTCTTAGGGTCCCTTGCCACATTCCTTATTTAGGAGTCATCTTGCCTACTTTTCTATTGCTGAGATAAAACACCACGACCAAGTCAATTTTAAAAAGACAGTTTCAGAGGATAGAGTATGCATACATATGTCTGTGTGTTGGTTTCTTATCTTCTGAAGCTACCTGGACTCAGGCAGAGGTTTCCCTAAGGGTTTTAATTCTGATTACTTCCCAGAGGCCTTACCTCTGACACCACTGTCAGATTAAGTTTTTTCCATCATACCTCATGGTGGGGATTGAGTTCAACACAGGAAGCCTTGGAGAACACCGAAACTTGGTCTAAACCAGTGTTGAGAGTCATTTTGTGGCTTAGCTCAAGTCTTGTCTAGATAGTCTGAGTTCTATAGGCTGCTGAGAATTTGCGTTCTGTGGTCATAGGTAGGATGTCATACTGATGCTTGTTAGATCTCATTGGTTTAGTGTTGTTCAGATCTTTTATTTCTTGCTTACATATGATGGGTTTTTATATTAATTAATTTACTTTGACATAACCCTTCATTTACACACACACACACACACACACACACACACACACACACACACACACAGTGGAAAGAGCCTTCGAGGGAGTGTGCAGACAAGCACATACCTTGGTACGTGTTTGGAGGTCGAGGACAGTTTATGGGAATGGGTTCTCTCCTTCCAGCATGTGGGACTTGGAGATTGAATTTTGGTCACCAGACTTGGTGGCAGGTGCCTTTCCCCTCTGACGCATCTTACTGGCCTTGGCACTGGATATTTATTTCTTTTCCTTAAAAATAGCTGTTGTTTGTAGTCCCTTATTTTAAAACTAACATTGTATAACTAGAATTAACACATTTACTAAATGCTTACTATATATCAGAATTACCTTAGTTGATAGGGAACGTGGAGTTTGCGTTCTAGTGAGGACAGAGATAATTAGCAGGCGGCGTAAGGAGCATGGCGCACCAGCTGATCCTTGGTCCTGGGCAGAAAGTAGCAGTGAGAGGAAAGGGTGGGGAGGAGCCGAGGTGGCTCTGGCAGTCTCGGTTTTGTTTTTCTCTGAGACAGGGTCTCTGTGTGGTTCTAGCTGTCTCGGAAACTCACTGTATAGATCAGGCTGGCCTCGAACTCACAGAGATGCACCTGCCAGTGTCTTCCAACTACTGAGATTAGGGAGATGTGTATTGCCAAGCTCAGTGGCTCTAGCTGTTTTAAATAGGTAGTTAAGAAAGGATTTACTGCTGGTTGACAAACTAACATTCACTAGTACTTAGGGTGACTATTCCAGGCAGAGAGCCCGTAGGGTGCAAAGGCTGTGAAGTAATTCTTGAAGGGTCTCTATATGAGACTTGGTAAGTGTGTACCATATAATGACTCCATAAAATTGCTTTGTACAGAAGGAAAATGTTTTGTGCTTTTGGTAATGTAGGTACTTAAAAAACATCCTTGGTTGAAGATTATGTTAGTGCAAAAACAGTTGAATTATTTCCTCTTTTTTTTCTAATTTACTCCCACATATTTTAGCACTTGGTTTATGTTTGTAATATTTAACACTACAGTGAAATTGGTTCATTGGTTATGTTCTGTCTTCCTTTCTAGGAGGGGGGCTTGGCTGAGGCGGGATTTTACCCTTGGTGCTAGTAACACCTATTGCAGGCGGCACCTGCTGCTTGTTTAGTGGCGGGCAGATGGCTAGATGCCGGTTAGCAGTTCTTCTGAACGTAATGCTGTGATTTGGACCAGAGGGTTTCTTATGTGTGTTAAGCTCCTTGTTTGTGTGTGTGTTCTAAGAAAGAGAAAAGGGAATGATGGGCCTTGTGCTTCTCCCTGCCCATCAAGCCCTTAGACCTCTACATTGCAGAACATTAGATTCAGTTTATTTGGGGTTTCTCGCTTTGAGTATTCTGAGTTTTCTTTGTCTAGTAAGCATTACATGATCTCATTCTAATGGAATTGTGTCTGATTTTCCAGGTTGCGTGATAGCTGAGCTTTTTACGGAAGGCGTACCATTGTTTGATCTCTCTCAGCTGTTGGCATATAGAAATGGACACTTTTTCCCTGAACAAGTGCTAAATAAAATTGAGGATCGCAGTATCAGAGAATTGGTAACTATGCTACAAATATGCACCATACAGTTTTAATTGACAGGCAAGACACCCAGTCCCTCCTCCACAACAAATTTGGAATAAAACCTACTACCAATGAACACACTTTTGATACCTTATTAGAAAGAAATGCACTATTTTTTCCCCTCTTAGGCATAAAGCACATCTAACATTAAAAAAAAAAAAGGCAGAAAGACCAATCTGTCATCTGTTGTCCTATGATGATCTTAACTCTCTGCTCTGGGTAGATTTGGAAGTGGGCTGTGCCTGCTTTAGAGAGGCTGTCCTAGAGAGAACTTGTTGATGAGGATGAAGAAGACACATCTGAGGTGGAGAGAGAGAGTCATCAGCTTTAGCAGCACGGGGCATTTTCTCATCCAGGCAGAGGGAGCTGCACAGTCACATGGTTATGGTAGCACAGGGCCGAGGAACCTTGTGCGAGGCCATCTGGTCGGATGTCTGTATCACTGTTTGAGGACATCTTTTAGAAGAGACTGACACTGTGATAGTGACTCTGGATCCTGTAAAAGGTTGTGATGTCTGTAGGGTACTCTGCAGTATTCTAAGTGGGGAAATACACAGTCTGTTTCCTCTTGGCCCTGGCAGCTACTGCTGGGCCTGGTGGCGTACGTCTGCAATCCCAGCTACTTGGGAGACTGAGGAAAGGGGACCTCAAACTCAAGGCCTGCCTGGGGGTTTAGACTGTTGAAGGCCAGTTCAGTGAACTTAGCAGATCCCTATCTCTAAATAAGTAAAACCTGTGAGGCGCTGGGCTAGTTCAGGGGTCAGCACAACTTCTGAATGAGGAAGTTGAAGCAGGGAGCGTGTGAGGTCCTGGCTAGCCTGGCCTACGTAACAGACTGTGAAGAGCAGAGTAAGAAGGGCAGCCCTGGAAAGCGGTGCTGCAGAGGAAGCTAGCATGGCTGTGGGAAGGAGCACACCCTCCACCTCAGAGCCACTTGCTGTCTCTAGCTGAGCAGGTCTGTGTCTTTGGACTCGTTTTCTTGATGGAAAGTTAATTTGTTTATTAATCTTTAAGGCAATAATGCACATGTAAAAAGTAAATCTTAGATCAGTAAATCTTAGAATCAAACACTTGATTCCTCTAAGTTCAGTTTAGAATCCAAAGAGAAAGCCAAACTTGAAGATATATTTGGTTAGTGGAACATTGAACTGGTTTTATGTGTGTGTGCACGCGCATATGACCTTATTTCAGGCATGTATTTCTAGTGTTCACATTTTCTCACAATTTTAAGTATTTTATTTTTTTAAGATTTTGTGTGTGTGTGTGTGTGTGTGTGTGTGTGTGTACCCTTTATGTGAGTGCAGAGGCTAGAGGTATTAGGTCCCCTGGAGACAGTTCTAAGGGGTTGTGAGCCACTTGATGTGGGTGCTGGGAGCTGAGAAGTGCTCTTAGGTGCTGAGCTGTCTCTGCCCTACTGTTTTATGTCACTGAAGTGCTGGGATCTAGCACGGGACCTCGTGTCTCTGCCAGCACTCTCTCCTTGAGCTACATTACCAGACCTCTGATTGTCCTCTCAACTCAAAACTAATCCTTTGGATTTGTGGGAGTGTACTTTAAACCAGAACTCTTAATTGTTATAATGTGCAATTATGCCCATTCATTTTTCTCTGAAGGTTTGTTGCTTTTTAATAACAAACATTGAGCAAACAAGTATGACCTCTTCTGTACCAGGAAATCTGTGGACATTCATGTGTAACATCCCATTGCTTTCTAGGCTGCTGAGTGACATAATTGGTTTGTAGTTCTCAAAAAGGTCAGACAGAGAATGATCAGAAATCCCTTATGTCTCATGTAACTGCTCTTGTACCTTTCATCTGGTTTGATTTGGTGTGTACATGCGTTCCTGTGCGCATATAGACAGAGTTTTATGCAGTCCACTGGGCCTCCAACTTCTTATTAGCTCAGGAGACTGGCCTTGACTCTGTCCAAGCCTCTGGGGTGCTGGGGTTCAGGCATGAACCACCCCATCTGGCTGCCATTTCCTGTTCTAAAGTGTGCCCTTTTCTCCTTCCCTGTAGGTGACTCAGATGATCCATCGTGAGCCCGAAAAGCGCTTGGAAGCTGAGGACTACCTGAAGCAGCAGCGTGGCAATGCTTTCCCTGAGATATTCTATACTTTCCTTCAGCCTTACATGGCTCAGTTCGCCAAGGAAACCTTTCTCTCCGCAGACGAGCGGATTCTGGTTATACGGAAAGATTTGGGCAACATTATTCACAACCTCTGTGGGCATGATCTGCCAGAGAAAGCAGAAGGGGAGTCCAAGGCGAGCGGGCTGGTTGTCCTGGTGTCCGTGATAACGTCCTGCCTGCAGACACTGAAGTCCTGCGACTCCAAGCTGGCCGCCTTGGAGCTCATTCTGCATTTGGCCCCAAGGTTGAGTGTAGAGATCCTTCTGGATCGCATCACTCCCTACCTGTTACATTTCAGCAACGACTCTGTTCCTAGAGTGCGGGCTGAAGCCCTGAGGACACTCACCAAAGTCCTTGCTCTTGTCCAAGAGGTTCCTCGAAACGACGTCAATATTTATCCAGAGTACATTCTCCCCGGCATAGCCCACCTGGCCCAGGACGACGCTACCATCGTCAGACTGGCCTACGCTGGTAAGAGCTCCTTGTCTAGCTACAGTATCACACTCTTTCTAAAGTTCTGATGCCATACCTCTTGGTTTTCTGATTTTCTTTGGAAATTGAGTGTGAACTCTGCTTTTGAATTATGAATACACATGTGTATATATTAATATTGATAGCTAATCTATTCCTGGGGCTCAACTTTTGCATATTCTTTCTCATTTGAAATCCTGAGAATTATCAAGTGCGGGGTTGTACCGTGTGGGTTTTAACAGTTTGATCTGGAATAGTACGTTTAGCTGGTAGGAGACTGATGTTTACAAGTACCTCCTCCTGACCTAGAGTGTAGCCTTTTTCAAAGTTCCCCTGAGCAAACACTCTTATTTCAGGGCAGAACATTCTGTTACAGTTGATAAAGACTGTGGTGTTCACAGAAGCTCTGAGGTAGGTCCCCGGTTCCCTTAATTTAGTGCTTAGGAATCACGGCATCTTGATGAGTCGGGTGTGCCATGAACACCTACTTTTTCTACTTAGAATGGTCACCCACAAAGCCTAGCAGTAAAGATTCGTGTTTTTAGCTCCTTGAACTAATTCTGAATGCTTCCTTCACCATGGGAAATATCACTGAGACATTTACATAATCCATAATTTATATCTGTGATCTCATGGAAAATGGACCTTCTGTTTGGGAGTTTTTGTACATAATGTATAGCACACATGTGGTGTTCACATTGCCATGTTTTTTAAAGCAACTTGCTTATTAGGTTATTACTTGCCTGTCATTATTAATGAATACATGAAACTGGTCTTCGGACACTAATTTTATGTCTCCGCACAACCGCAGAGGCTTGGCGGTTGTTGGGTGGTTTCTTACCATAAATGTATTGTTCCTGGCCTTTCTTGTTTGTATATTGTGGGGGCATAATGTGGGGCCTAGAAATTCAGGACTTTAAGGCATATGATTTTATTATTTGCAACAGCCTGTTTCTTTCGTTTGTTTGTTTATTTACTTTACATACTAATTACTGTCCCCTCTCTCAGTCCCTCCTTATACAGTCTCTCCTCTACCCCCTTCCCCTCACACCCTATCCCCTCAAACCCCCATCCCCTTATCCCCTTCTCCTCTGAGAGGGTGGAGGCCCTCCATGGGTATCTCCCCACTCTGGTATATCAAGTGTTTGCAGGGCTAGGTGCATCCTCTCCCACTGAGGCCAGACAAGGCAGCCCAGTTCAGGGAAAGTATTCCACAGACAGACAACAGCTTTTGGGATAGCCCCCTGCTTTAGTAATTCAGGGTTCGTATGAAGAGAGAGCTGCACTTCTACGTATGTGCTGGGGTCCAGCCTGCATATGCTCTTTGGTTGGTGGTTCAGTCTCTGAGAGCCCCCAAGGGTCCAGGTTAGTTGACTCTGTTGATCTTCCTGTGGCGTTCCTATCCCTTCTGGAGCCTTCAGTCCTTCCCCCAACTCTTCTATAGGAATCCCCAAGTTCCATCCAATGTTTGAGTGTGGGTCTATGCATCTGTTTCAGTCAGCTGCTGGGTGGAGCCTCTCAGAGGACAGCTATGCTAGGCTCCTGTCTGAAGCATTAATAGTGGCAGGGACTGATGCTTGCCCATGGGATGGGCCTCAGGTTGGGCCAGTTATTGGTTGCCTGTTCCCTCCATCTGCTCCATTCCTGTCCCTGAATTTCTTACAGACAGGATAAATTTTAGGTAGAAAGTTTTGTGGGTGGGTTGGTGTTTCTATTGCTCCACTGGGGTTCCTGCCTGACTACAGGAGGTGGCCTTTTTAGGTTCCATATCCCCACTGCTGTGAGTCTCAGCTCAGGTCACCCCCACAGAAGTAGGAGTAAATAGAAATAGAAGAATGGCAGTTAGAGAAGAACAGATCAACGATAGCACATGTGATAGTAGAGGTTGGGATGGGAACTGTGGGTAGTGAAGACTGTTGGTCAGAGAAAAGACATTCAATACACAGTTTGGCCAGCACTCTCACCCTTTGTCCACGGGAACCTCAGGCTGCTATGTGAACAGCAGTCTAATGATGGCTGATTCAGTTTAGTAATGGCTTTTTAAGATAGTCAGACTCCTAAAGTACCTGAAGAATCCAAGATTCAGGCTGTGCACACAGTAAGCTTGTAAGTGATAGGCTTGAGAGATGAGTCCTACTGGTCTGATTCCAGGACCCGTGTGACATTAGTTTGGTGCTAATGTTTCTGTGTTTGTCTAATAAGTATTTCTAACTGGCAGGATACCTTTAAAGGCTAGCTCTGGGATTAAGTGTTTTTTGCTTGTTAGAAATAGATACTTTAGGCAAGAGAGATGGCTCAGTGTTTAAGAGTACCGACTTCTCTTCCAGAGGTCCTGAGTTCAATTCCCAGAAACCATATGGTGGCTCACAACCATCTTTAATGAGATCTGATGCCCTCTTTTGGTGTATGAAAACAGTTACATTGTACTCACATACATAAAATAAATAAATAATTCTTAAAAAAAAAAGAAATACATACTTTATTTTAGAGAGTTTCTACAAGTGCAGAATTTTTGCTGTTATTATTTAGAGATCATCATATATTATGAGATCATTATAGAAACTCTGGTTAAAGGGCTAATTTTCCTCTAGAATTTATGACTAATATTTAGGTGTATAAAGACTTAGGTGTTCTGGGTCTAATGGTGACCTGTAGTTACCAGCATTCCGGAGGCAGAGGCAGGAGGATCTCCAGTTTGAGGCCAGTTGGATGCACAGGGACCCTGTCTTTAAAAAGTTAAAGGACTTTGGGAAGAAAAGTGAGAAGCAGCTTGAAGATTCGAGGTTGTGATGATAATTTTTCTTCTGGTGTCTTATAGAAAACATAGCTCTATTGGCCGAGACAGCGCTGCGGTTCCTGGAACTAGTGCAGCTAAAAACTCTCAACATGGAGAACGAGCCGGGCAGTGAAGAGGTCGATGAAGCCACGCGTCCTAACGGAGACTATGACACAGGTTGTGTTATTTCCCCTTAAAACCCCATCATTTCTGCCGACTTGCTGATGTAAAGGCTGTCCTTTGTGACCTGGGACATGAAGGAGCAGTGGTGATAGGATGGGAAGGGCCATGGCACATCATCCCTTCTGTCCTCACACACTGCTGACGAGCAATGGTCCACTCGTCCTTGACCTTGTGTGAGCAGTAAAGCTAGCAGAATTGGGTGGTTCTCAGTAAGTAACGGAGTCACCATTGTGAAGACCTAAACCTTTTCTTCTTGCATGAGTAGTGTTGCGTATCCTTAGTCATTTAGTTATTAGTATCTCTGGTTTACATAATTAAGTTCCTCATTTACTGTAGAGAAACACCTGTGATGGCCAGGGGGCCTGTGTTTCTCTGTATCTAAAAAAACCTTTAACAGCTTCTTAGCCAAGGATTCAGAAATAGAGTTGAATCTGCTCTGTTCTGGTTTAAGTTGGGATCTACTAGAGAAATCTCGTTTATACATTTGTATGCTGTGGCCATCCTGAGCAGAGGAAGATGGCTTTGCCCCTTTCATTCAGCTGAGCAGTGGTTAAGTAGGTGCTCTACTCCAGGCAGCTGGGAGCACTGGGAAGTAGCAAGAACCTAGACCAGTACTCCCAAACATGGGCTTTAGCAAGGGAAAGACAAACAATCATATAGAACTTATGATATATTCTATAAATGAATATATATGTATATATATATTATATCTGTCTCTATCTATCTATCTATCTATCTATCTATCTATCTATCTATCTATCTATCTAACTAACTAATCAAGTTACTCTAAAATGCTTCCTAAAAGTTATGTGCTGAGCCAGTCTGGTTCTTCAGTGGCCTTGCCACTTGATCTTTGGGGAAGTAATGCGCTCTCTCTTCTGCTGCTTCCTCCTACATTTCATCTTGAGATCATAAACAGAGAGATGGTTTATGAGATGGTAGCTGCTGTCACAACGCTGACTGTTGAGGTATTTTCAGCGTCTCACCTGCAGACCTTTGAACGGTGAAAGAGCTTAGCAGATACAGGGTTTGTGTGGAAGCCTTTTCGATCATTCTGTTACTTCACTAAGAAAGACAGGTTTGGCTGTGGCCAGGCCATACCTGTAATTTCATCACTCGGGACCCAAATAGAATTGTGAGTTCAAGGCTGAACAGCCAGTTCCAAGACGGCCTGAGCTACATAGCGACACTGATTCTCAATCAAAGTACCAAATTCAGAATGCTCAGTCTGCGTGTGTGGGTGAACACTGACCCTTCTTTCTGTTTTAGAGCTCCAGGCCCTACATGAAATGGTCCAGCAGAAGGTTGTCACTTTGTTAAGCGACCCTGAGAATATTGTGAAACAGACGTTGATGGAGAATGGGATCACACGCTTGTGCGTCTTCTTTGGACGGCAGAAAGCCAATGACGTTCTGTTGTCACACATGATCACATTCCTGAATGACAAGAATGACTGGCACCTGCGTGGAGCTTTCTTTGATAGCATAGTCGGTATGTCTGGTTCCTCCTGAAGGTCACCGTTTTGTCTAATGAATGAGTTCCTAGTATTTCTGTCTGTCTGCATGCTCTTTACAGTATAACTAGTTAAGGAGCAGCTTACCTCATCAGCGTTACAGGGATAGGAAGAAGTAGCATGTGGTCTTTCAGAACAGTGACTTGGGAAAGCGTGTGAGATTCTGCAGAAGTGACTGAGGGAATATCAGGTCTTCTGAAAGTGTGAGCCCGGTGGTGTAATGGGGCAGAAGCAGAAATTAGTCTGTTTAAGGCAGAGGCTGTGGTGTACTGTTTACATGATGCCCACCTCTGGGCTAGTTAGCAGCTGATTGTTTGGTTTATATTTTCCATATTTGTCAGTTTTCTACAGCAGACATTTATTTTTGGAGAATTTTTAATTAACTGTATCTATTTGCTTATTTTGCTGGGGATGATGCATGTGTGCTGTGGTGTGTTTGTGGATCAAGGGGTAACTTTTGGGAGCTGGTCTTCTCTTTCCACAGAGTGGGCCTTGGGGATTGCATTCAGGTCTCTGACCTAGCATTGAGGACTCTATATAATAGTACTGCATAATTTGCCTTACAGTAATTTTCTAACATTACTGACAGTTCTTTGAAACCATGTTTCAATAGATTTGTATCATTTTATTCCATTAAATACCTTTATCTGCTTTTTAAAAAATATTTATTTAATGTATATGAGTACACTGTAGCTGTCCTCAGACACACCAGAAGAGGGCATCAGATCCCGTTACAGATGGTTGTCAGCCACTGTGTGTTGCTGGGAATTGAACTCAGGACCTCTGGAAGAACAGTCAGAGCTCTTAACCACTGAGCCATCTCCCCAGTCCTCATCCTGCTCTTTTAATTAAATATTTAGAATATTTTTGTGTTTGTTTTTTGTTTTTGTATTTGTTTTTAAGAAGGTCTTACTAACCAGCTCAGGCTGGCCTGGAATTCTAAGTGTCCTTGCTTTAGCCTCCCAAATGCTGAGATCACTTTAAATTAAAATTCATTTTAATTTTGAATTGTTATGCAGGGAATCTTACATATTTATTTAAGTAAACAGGATGATTAGGTATTTAAGTCTGGTCACGCACTCCCTAGTGGCGGGCTTTGTTCCGAGAAACAGCACTCGATGTTGTCCCTGTGACTCAAATGAGTGGGCTCTGCACCTGTCAGATTGCAGCTTATGTCAACTTGACAAAGAACTAATGAGCACAGGTCCTGTTTTGCACGTGTGTGTGTGTGTGTGTGTGTGTGTGTGTGCAATATATATATATATATATATGAAATATATATATTTCAGTTACTGAGTTAGAGAATATAAACACTGCTTTCATGGGAAGCACTCTAGTTACTGCCCAGTCAATAAAGCTATAAACAAAGAATATGTGCATGTAATTAAAATAGCTGCTGTATTTTTATGTTATTTTTCACTCCATCGACTTGAGGTGCTACACACCCTGTGCACTCCCAGCCAGAGGTAGCAGATTTCCACGGATGGGTTTTGATTGCTAGCCGAGCTACAAAATCTTTTCCTGATGTTTACGTGTTTGTATTTCTTACATTATCTTTGATTATTTTGGTTCTTTTTCTTGCATGAAGTTATATTAGGGTTTTTGGAGCATATAGAATATTAACTCATTTTGAAGGCAAGTTCTTTTCTCTCTTTTTACTTGATTTTTTGAAATGTATTTGAAAAAAAAAGTTATGTTTTGGTTTTGAAGGACAGCCTCACCTGAGTCTTGGGATGGTGTTCTGGCGTGTGCCACCACACAGTGCATGGGATGCAGCCTTAGCTGACCAGCAGTCACAGCTGACGTCCGATTGATCACTTAGTGTAGTTCGGGTTTTAGGAGTTTGACATGCTGCTGTTGCCCTGCTTTTTATGTGTAGTATGAGGAGATGAGGACCCTTCTCCTCTACACCCTCGAACCCTCCCTTTGCCTAGTTGAATTTTTAACTGTCGTGGTGAACATTTACTGTGTGTTCTATGATTAAAGTAAAGTGTTCTCAAATAGACTTATTCTGAAGGACCAGGATAACACTTACCTTCTGACAAAGTTTCACTGACTAGTCAGATGGCTACTCCCAAGGGCTATTTGGTCATCCCTGCACTTGATGGTACACAGCACTGATGTTGCTTGGAATCTATCCCATTCCTTCCCTGTTATTGAAATTTAGTGTGGGATGTACGTGTGTGTGTCCATGTGGCCTATTTCACATGTGGCTGAGCGTGTGTGTGTGTGTGTGTGTGTGTGTGTGTGTGTGTGTGTGTACGTGCTTGAGAGTGCTCGAGCGCTCATGCACATGCACTCATACACGTGGGCGGAGGCTCAGGTCAGTGTCAGGTGTTTTCTGTGGTCACTTTCTACCTTATTATTTTGAGTCAAGGTCTCTCCCTGGATTCCCTGCTGTTTCTATCTCCAAAGCCAGGTTATATTAGAGATCTACACCTGAGTCCTGTGCTTCCATGACCAACTTTACCAACTGAGCCACCTCTGTAGCCCCAGATATCCCTGAAAGAATTCGCTCAGGACTGGGCTGGAGGATTTTGTTTGCTTTCGCCAGTTTTCCTCCTTGATGCTCAGGGTTACATCTGCTGTTCTGTAGGTTCTTCCTTTTTATTTTGCTAGACAGAGTTAGGTTTTTAGGAAACTTCTGAGGAAGGGCTGTCTTGGATATATGACTTATTTTTGATTTCTTACTATTGATACTTTTAGGCACCCGTGTTTTCTGTAAGTTCTGTGTCCCCAGATTTCTGGATGATTGACTTTGGTGGTGTCTTTTTGTTTATTTTGCTGGGAAGGAAGTGTGGTTCTGTCTTGGTTTTGCTGGGTGGTTTGCTGTGTTAAGTGTAAACCGATGCTCCGGGGATGTGCATAGTCAGGTGCTGAGTAACACTGACGCTGCCTTCCCTTTCAGGTGTGGCGGCCTATGTTGGCTGGCAGAGCTCCTCCATCCTCAAGCCCCTGCTCCAGCAAGGCCTCAGTGATGCCGAGGAGTTCGTCATTGTGAAGGCCCTCAATGCCCTGACCTGTATGTGCCAGTTAGGGCTGCTGCAGAAACCTCATGTCTACGAATTCGCCAGTGATATTGGTAAGCTTCTGGTTTTGAGACTTAGAATGGGAAGTTGGGTGTGGGAATAACTTCATGTGACTTCTGATAGAGTAAGAATAGGCACAAAGGGAAACATACAGTACCTGTCTTTGGGTGTGTTGTCCCACTTGGGATTACTGTTTCCTAGCTCCTTCCACTCATCTGAAAATGTTATATTTTAATTTTTTAAAAAGCTGAATAATATTCCTTTGTGTAAACATACATTTTGTTATTCATTCTTCAGTTAACAGACACTTAGGTTGTAGTAGCATGTAGATCCTTTGGGGATGTGCCCTAGAGTGGGGTAGCTGGCTCTTGAGATAGATTGATTCCTACTTCCTGAGGACCTGCCACACGGATTTCCATAGCAGCCGAGCCAGTTTGCACTCCTGGCAGCAATGCCTGAGTGCTCCCCTTTTCTCATCCTCGCCAGCACGAGCCATCATTTGTTGTGTTGCTCTTGGCTGTTTTAGCAGAGGAAAGGTGAAATCTCAGAGTAGTTCTGATTTCCATCTCTCTGATGGCTAAGCATGCTGAACATTTCTCTAAGTGCTTCTCAGCCAAGTATGTTTCATCTTTTGAGAACTCTGTTTAGTTCTATTCTCATTTTTAATTGGATTATTTGTTCTCTTGATGGTCAGTGTTTTAGTTCTTTATGTAATTCTAGATGCTTGCCTTCTGTCAGCTAAGTAATTGGTGACGATAATTTCTACCTACCCCTATGCCTGCAGTACATATGTGCCCTAAACACAGCAGTATATGTGTGCCCTAAACACAGTAGTGTGTGTATGTGTGCCCTGAACACAGCAGTGTGTGTGTATGTGTGCCCTGAACAGAGCAGTGTGTGTGTATGTGTGCCCTGAACAGAGCAGTGTGTGTATATGTATGCCCTAAACACAGCAGTACATTTGTGTCCTAAACACAGCAGTATATGTGTGCCCTAAACACAGTAGTGTGTGTATGTGTGCCCTGAACACAGCAGTGTGTTTGCCCTAAACACAGCAGTGTATGTGTGCTCTTAAGCATAGCACTGTATGTGTGCCCATAAACAGGCTATCGGTGTCATTGTGTGTCTTTGCACTCTATTTTCTTGTTTATTCAGCTTCTCTGATTTTTTATTGTAAAATTTAATCCATCTTTATTTAAAATAAGTATTTAATAGGGACACATTAATGTTATATAATCCCTTGTACCGTTCTTACTCTTTTGAGTCTTACTTTGTGGTTTGATGATATTTTTAAAGAGCTATGCTTTTAATCTTTAAAACCCCAGAAATTTAATTTCATCCACATGAAAAACCTATAATTTTTCCATTCATGTTTTATGTTGTTGATTGATTTATGTACTTTGTATATGTGTATTCTTAAGCAGATTATTAGCACTGAAGTTTCAGGCTGGCCTTGAACTTATGACCTCTTGCTTTGGCTTCAGTTCCCCTAGTGCTGGTATGCCAGGTGTCTTAGTTAGGGTTTTATTGCTGTGAACAGACACCATGACCAATGCAAGTTTTATAAAGGACAACATTTAATTGGGACAGGCTTACAGGTTCAGAGGTTCAGTCCATTATCATCAAGATAGGAGCCCGGCAGCATCCAGGCAGGCATGGTGCAGGAGGAGCTGAGAGTTCTACATCTTCATCCAAAGGAAGCCAGGAACAGACTCAGCACCCTTAGGCAGCTATGAGGAGTGTCTCCAAGCCCACCCCCAGAGTGACACACTTCCTCCAACAAGGCCACACCTTCTAATAGTGCCACTCCTTGGGCCAAGCATATACAAACCATCACACCAGGCAGGAGCTGTCACACTGGTTTAGTATAGTGATTCCAAGACTGAAACGGCCATGGTGTTTTGATTGATTTCCTTGGTTGTAAGAGCTCTACTATTCCTGCTTAGATTATTCTTTATACTCTGCTTTCCTCATGCTTGTCTCCAGAGAATTGGGACATATAAGAGAGAAAGGATTGAATGCTACATTTTCTAAGAAATGTTCTCAGCTCAGGCTTAAGTATTTGCCGTACTTTGGCAGCTAATTGCTGCAATAGTAATGCGGTGTGTCAGTCAAGCACAGAGCCCCAGGAAACTCTGCTGTGGATTTGTTGTCATGCACCTGTGGGCTGTGTGGGTGGCTCTGCTTCAGGCTGGAGACTCCTGTGTCTTTCCAACATGATCCATCTGTCTCATTGTGGGGTCATGGTTGTCACGGCTGAGGCTGTCCCAGATGTTCTCACAGCGTGACAGGAGTACAGGAGAGCAAGCCTAGCTGCGAGACACATTCTCCTTGCTATTACATTTGCTCACATCCTTTGACAGAGTAAGGGCTGTGAAAGGCGTGTGCCTCAGGTGCAGAGGTGTGGGAAGCTCAGAATCAGCAGCACCCATCCCCCATCATGTCATGTCACATTGTGACACTGTGCTTTCTAGAGGTTCTCAGGGCTTGGCCAGTCCCTACTGTTTGTGGTTGTTGAGGTGTTGGGGTTGAACTCTGGGTCCTGTGCATGTTAGATAAGCAGCCCACTGCTGCTCTGAGCGCACCTTTGCATTCTTAGACCTCACACTACTGTTGTGTCTTAAAGGTGTGAATTTTATCCTAAATCAAATAGTATGACTTTCATTAGTTGAAATAAGTGATAGATTTAGTGCATGAAAATATGAAAAGGAATGAAGAGATTTCATTTTCTGGGTTCATCTCTGTTTAGAAGGATGGGTACAACATGTTTACTTTTCCACTTTTTTTCATTCATGATGACATGCAAACTTGTGTGCTCGATCTGACCAGACACGACATTTAAAAGAATATCAGATAGATCACAATGTTTTCTCAGTGCTGTGGTGTGGAGAAAAGGGGAACTGTAACCCTCACTGACTGTTGTTGGGATTTTTAGGTCTCTGTCCAGTTGTTTTTAATTCAGTGCTAAGAGCACTATGTGTTCACACTCTGGACTCTGAGAAACAGAAAATTTAGACAGGAGGTTGGTTGTATGGAGGGCTGGCAGGTTCTTTGAGTTTCTGCATCAGGCCAGTATGTGCAGGAACCTCTGCTATCATGGAGGCTTGATCTTTATCATGTTATATCATGTCGGTGTAAGGATTTGTGCTGCTCTGGTTTGACCTGTTTCCCTTCTTTCCTTCAGCTCCCTTCCTGTGTCACCCTAACCTGTGGATCCGCTATGGTGCTGTGGGCTTTATCACGGTGGTAGCAAACCAGATCAGCACTGCTGATGTCTACTGCAAGCTCATGCCTTATCTTGACCCATATCTTACACAGCCAGTGATACAGGTGCGTGCTCCAGCTAATGCCCAGGCTTTTCCAACACATCTCTAGAGTTTACATCAAAAGAGCTTTAATATAAAAATGTGTTTAAGTTGGTCTGTGACATTTTATATACCTTTCAAGCTAATAATGTTAGTACAGTGACTACTTTTGTAAGAGAGACATTGTCAAGAGACTCTTTTGTCACACTGTGTGGCATGCATTCATTTCCTTTGTGTAATCTTATACTGTATCTGCTTTTATTTTTATTTATTTTTTTAAGTTTTTAAATTTTATGTATGTGGGTGTTTTATAAGGATGTATACCACATGGTGTCCAGTTAGTCAAAAGAGGGTGCTAGATCCCTTAGAACCGGAGTTACAGTCAGTTGTGAACCTCCATGTGGGTGCTGGGAATAGAACCTTGGTCCTCTGAAAGACCATCCAGTGCTCTTAACCCTCAGCCACCTCTCCAACTCCTTGACTAGTTATTTATTTAGCTCTTTAAACTAAGTGTTGATCATTGGGTTATATTTTTCAAAGCCAGGATCAAGGATTATTTATGTTTTATAAGTCTTACCCTTCTTTATTTTAAAGATTGAATTTTGTGTTTATGTGTGTGTCCTGGTATGGGTTTGTGCACATGAGTACAGTGCTCCCAGAGGCCAGAAAGTGGTCTCGGATCGCCTGGAGTTATATGTGCCTGTGAGCACCCAGCATGGGTGCTAGGAACCCAACTCGGGTCCCTGAAGCAAATGTCCTTTAGGTCTGGGTGTGGTGGTACAAACTTACAGTGTCAGTTCCCAAGAGCCTGAGGCAGGAGGATTGTAAATTCATGGCTAGCCTGGGCTACATAAAGAATCCAACATATAGTGAGATCCTGTCTCACAAGGCTAGGCGCCTAGATGTAAGTGGTAGAGCATGTGCCTACAAGTTCAAGCTGCTAGATTCTTCAGCACTGAAAGGAAAAACAAGAGTCCCTTTGGTGACTGCTGGTAATATCCATCCTTTTTATTATCTATGCATTGACCAGAGGCTGTTTGTAGAGCCACTAAGAGAAGTAAGCTTTGAACTCTGAAGAAGGCTGTGGGTTTATTGGGGAAACGTGAAAACTGAAGGCAAGTCCTGGTGGTGATTGCTGAGGTCTGGCCAGAGCCTGTGGCTCAGACCTTCAGGTGGGAAGTATTCTGACTTCTGCAGATCCAAGAAAGGCTTGCTCAGACTTTCTGAAGTCTTTGCCTTTGGGTATTAATTATTAGTCATCCTGCAGGGTGGACACAGATAGGTACTTTAGTGGTAATTCTGAAAAGCAGGAAATACATAAGCCCTTTAGAATTGGCTAGTGTCCCATTTTTTTCTCCTAAGAAACTGTTATTTTCTTAGAAAATAAGTACTTTTGTTAACTTTATTACCTTTTGTGTACGTGCTGAGTTTGGAAGTGATTGTCCTATGTACTGTAGTCTTGACAATTGTTTTCCCTTTCCTAATATAGATAGAAAGGAAGCTTGTTCTGCTCAGCGTTCTAAAGGAGCCCGTGAGTCGCTCTATATTTGATTATGCTCTGAGGTCTAAAGACATCGCTAGCTTGTTCAGACATCTTCACATGCGCCAGAAAAAGCGGAACGGCTCTCTTCTTGACTGCCCCCCACCTGAGGACCCCGCCATAGCACAACTTCTGAAGAAGCTGCTCTCACAGGTGTGTGCCTTCCTCAGGCCTCATGTGTCAACACAATGTTCATGACAGCGTTGATGTAGCTATTTGGAATTTGATATGCTGTGCAGTATAAGTGCTTTCATGTATTTAGTTAAAATGCTTTGGATTGGATTATAGTGTGATAAATGAAAATAAATCTGTCAGTATCTTACATATTCTCTATGGCATCGAGTCAAAGACAATAGGATTAGTTTAAACATGAGTTAGGCTAAGTAAGAAGTCATGGGAGACTGTCAGCCTTCTTTTGTGGTTGCTGGGAGAATAGAAGGAGCCTTGGGATGAAGTACTATTTTTTTCCTTAGTTCTGTACTTCACCAGAATATAATGAAGTTCATCCAGAAGAAAGGTTTCAGAACACAGTCCAGATCCCTGCTTACTGTGTGCAAACAGCCGCAGTGTCTTGGGTTGGGAGAGCCAGCAGTTTACTGTTGTGTAAGTCGGAATTTAGATCAGTTAACAAATCCTATACAAGCCAGAAAGTAACCCTTTTGCTTTATTTGGCACTGGTAGGGCCTCTTTTAAAATACTAAATTGAGACTCATCTTCCTGTTTTATGTGGGATGTGTGGGGCCTACAGTTGAGATTGGAATAAAATGCTTCTAAATGAAGACTAATTGCTGGCTCTCTGACCATCATTAGCTCTGGAACATGTTTTCATAGAGAGAATGCTTATCAGCCACGTCTCACCTGACAAGTGTACTCAGTTTTGGGGATTATTATTATTTTTAAGACAGGGTTTCGCTGTGTACCCCCTGGCTGGCTTGAACTCACTATGTAGATCAGGCTGGTCTTGATCTCATAGAGCTTTACCTCCTGCTGAGGTTAAAGGCATGTGCCACAGCACACATGGCTTAGAATTGGATGAGCTTTGCAGTGTTTTCATGTTTTACCTGACCTTGAGTATCCACTGATGATGTTGCTGGGATTGAAGTGGGACACACCTCCGTCTCTCTTAGCCTTTCTGCTCCCTCCTGTTTCCCCAAGTGCCTCTATGGCTGTCGCTCCTTCAGTACCAGCTGCCATTATTGATCCCATGATAGAATCAATCAACTGTCTGATTTTGGTGCCTCTAAAAGGCAGTGCTTGGTCTAGTTGTCATTTTTGTTACATTTGTCTGAGTGGAGAAAAGGGGAACAAATTAGCCTATGTTAAGTTGTTGCTGTTGATAGCATTAGGATGCTCCCGTGGTGAGGAGACTTACATTCTGTTCTGGGGACACTTGCTGCCAGCAGAAATGAGAGCAGGCCAGTATCTAAGCACCCAGTACAAGAATACAAGCCAGTAGCTTCCATTTTGTGAAAATAAACGTGATGAGTCTGTTGCAGTTTCGGTGCTCTCTGTTGGTCCTTAAAGCTCGTCTGAGCAACTTCTGTTACCTGTGTTCCAGGAGGAGACAGACGCAGGGCAGCTGCCGTGAGCTCCGGGCGGTGTGCTTGAAAGCTGGCAAGCCCAGGATTACTGCCCTGCTGCCACTGCCCTGCTCACAGATCACAAAGCTGGAGGGCCAAGATGCCAAGCTTGTTTGAGATTGATAGACACACTAGAAGCCCATGTGTAGCAGCTCTCTTGTCCACATATACTTGCTTTCTTTGGTTTTGGCCTTTACTCTGGTTTACCAGCAGCATTAGCAGAGGCTTGGATCAGGGGAACTTGAGGATACATCATCAGGAGTGACACATGCAGGGATGCTTTTGTAAAATTCATCTATGAGAGCTCTGCTTCATGTTTGTTTAATAAGGGACTACAGGACGCAGGCTGGTTCATTCTGTTCCTTACTTAAAAGAACAGAACAGAAAAACTATACAACTTAAACCTTTGGATCGCATGCAAGTGTAGATACACGTGCAGAATGGAAACAGTGGAGAAGATGCATAATAAAATACAGTTTTTACCGTCCCCAAGTTGGCAGCCATTTAGCCTTTCTTGGTTCATTGTGAATTTTAGGTTGTTGGCCCTGAATTCCTTTACATAGCATCAGGCCTGTTCTGTTGATTCTTGGGATCAGTTTCATCCTTTCAGTGTGGCTTTCAAGCTTTGTCAGAATAGGTCCAGAGCACACTTCATACAGCCTGTTTAGCCCCACCAACATGATACTCTGTGGGCACGGCATATGGTGATCCGTGCCTCTAGAGGTCTATTACCTTTGGCAGACAGCCTCACAGACTGTTCTGGTAGTTATTTGGTCTGCTGCTTTGCTGTTGCTCTTGCCCTTGCCTAGGTAGTCTCTGGATGCACACATAGGTTAATTTTCAGCCAAAGACTTGAGACACCCTCCTCTCCCCGTTCTCTAAAGTGCTAGCTGTGTGCATGGCTTTCTCCGCCCTCTCCCCTTCTGCATTAACTTTTGTAGCATTCTTAAACTCAGATCTGCTGTATGCTGAGCCTTTTCCATGGCTGTGGCCTGGAAGCTTTCTAGTAAAGATTCTAGACAGCTGCAAGAGCAGGACTTGTCTCTGCTTTAGGGACTGAAGTCTGCTGCATGTTAAGTGCTGGGTGAGTAATGTTTCTCTGTCAGGCCGGCCACAGCAGCTGGTGTGGTGGGCGCTGGGTGGATGCTGTCCTCATCAGGCAGAGCCCCGCTAAGTGTGTCATGAGCCCTGCTGTGTAACTTAGCCTTGGTTCGGGCACAGCAAAGCCTTCATCTTTCTTCTTTTTCAGGATTGTTTTGGCTATGGCTGCTCTTTCCATTTCCTTATGCATCTCCTTAGGAGTCTTTCAAGATCCGCTTGTCACTTCCTAAAATGCAGCCAATCTGTGGATGTGTTCACTGATGCTGCATTGAGCCTGTAAGAGAGAACTGACTTCACACAGTGTGTTCCCATTGTATGGTCTTTAGCTGACCTCAGTGATGTCTTATGGGCTATGCTGCAGAGCTTTGTCCCTTGTTTATTATGGATATTTTTGAGTGTTTGATTAGTTTTTTTGAGTCTGGATGTCTTTGAATATAATAGGTTGAATTTATAGTCTTTAGCCTTTGTGCTAGGATTCCAGGATGAACCCCCATGTCTAACCTGAGTGTTTGATTTTAAAATTTTATCTATTTATTATTTATGTGTGTTTCTGTCTGTCTGTCAATGGCTGATGTCATGTGTGTGCAGGTACCTGTAGAGGCCAAAAGAAAGCGCTGGGTTCCCTGGGTTATAACCACCAGAGAAGTTGTGAGCCACCAGATTGTGGGTGTTGGGAACTAAACTTGAGTCCTCAGGAAGAGCAGCAAATGTTTTTCACAACTGAGCCATCTCTCCAGTCCCATGTTTGCTTTTTAAAAAAATACAATTATAATTGCTATATTAAATTTTTCTTTCGCATAGCTGATAGGGAATTTATAAAACTTTATAAAAGGGCTAGAGCAGTAATGGTTACCTAATGCTCCCTTGGAGGACTTTGATTCAATTCCTAGCTCCCCACATGGAAGCTTAGAGCCATTTGCAACTCCAGTTCCAGGAGACACCCTCTTCTACCTTTCATGGACACCAGGCGTGCATGTGATGCACATGCATTCAGTATGCAGGCAAAACACTCACACATAAATCTAGAAAATACTGTTGGTCTTTTTCTTAATGTAACAAATGTCTTTATTCTAATAGTTTGCTGGGGTGTTTCTTTTGCTTTTCTGTAATTTCCAGGTGAATAAAGCATGAAGCAGTTGTTGAATAGTAGGTGTCTCACTTGTTCTTACCCCGTCTCAATACCTGTGGGGTATTTTTTTGCTTTACTGGAGTTTCAGAGCCTATGATCCAGTATTATCAACGATCGAAGTGTAAAGCTACCATGAGGAAAATACCCGGGCAGAGTACTCTCTGAGCTGGCGGTCATCCTCTCCCCTTTGTTCTCCTGCTTCGCCTTCTCATTTTTCAGTTTTAAATTGGAGTTGAACCTTCATCTATTTGTCATCCTGTGACTTATTGTTTCTTCTTTTGAAATTAATCCAAATTACCTGGTTTAATTTGGTTTTAGGGGATGACCGAAGAAGAGGAAGATAAACTTCTGGCACTGAAGGACTTCATGATGAAATCAAATCGAGCAAAAGCTAATGCAGTAGACCAGAGCCACCTCCATGACAGCAGCCAGAAAGGTGTAATCGACTTGGCAGCCTTAGGCATCACTGGGAGACAAGTTGATCTTGTTAAAACCAAACAAGAACCAGATGAGAAACGAGGTTAGTACGTTGGTGTGCACATCTTGCTATTATTAGCTATTTTATAAGGCTGGTTCTTAATTAATAGTAAATACCCACCTCACTTCCCAGATACAGAGCTCTACAAGGCAGTGACTCAGCTGCTTAGTACGTAGACACAGGAGAGGAAAAGTAGGGCAGTGAGGACCTGCCTAGATCACAGCTCTGTGACTAGGGAAGGCCAGTTCTCTGAGCTCTTCACCTGTAAACCTCTTGAGGAAGGGATGATTCAGTGCTGTCTTCTAATCCTTTAGCTGCCAACTCTTCAAGTCCAGCCTGTGTAAAACCAGGCACCGTTGTCTCAATTATTAATAGGTAATGCCTAGTGAATTTAAAATAAACAACGAACTACGATAGAGGCCAAAGAATTCTTAGTTTTTAGGCAGCTAGATATTTGGAACTGTCAACATTGATTGTACGAGGCTCGTAAACCTTGTGCGTACTCTCTGCTGGTACAGCTCACTGTTGAGTATAAGCCTTTATAGTTCCCCTGTTCCTATATCATAATTGAGGATAGCAAATGAATTTTATTGAAGTAAGCTTCAGGATAAAGTGTTTGCAACTTAATTACTAATGGCGTACATGTATAACACATGAAGCACCCATAACAATCAGTAAGAAAAAAGCAAGCACTCCAAAGGAAAAAGGGTGAAGGATTTAAGCATATAATTGGTAGACCAGAATACATATAAATTAAGTATAAATAAATGCAAGATAGCCATTTTCTACCTGGACGAGAATAGACGGACAGTTCCTACAGTTGGCACAGATGTAGGTGACTTAGCATTTCCAGATGCTGAGGTTATGAGTTGAGATGCCCATATCTTCATATGTGTATACAGCCACATAGGCTCAATGAAATGGAGCTGCAAAGGAAAACAGAGAAAGTAGGGTCCATTGTGTTCTTTATAAAAAGACAATAAATCACGTTGGCTTTACCCTCAGACTTACTGTCCCAAATATATTTTCATAGCTAGGAAACATGTGAAACAAGACTCCAATGTAAATGAAGAATGGAAAAGCATGTTTGGGTCATTGGAACCACCGAATATCCCACAGGCCCTGCCTAAAACCAGTGACCATGAGGTGGTTCAGGCTGGGAAACCACCTCGCTCTGAGTCCTCTGCTGGTATCTGTGTCCCTTTGTCAACGTCTCCACAGGTACTGTCCTGCAGGCACTTGTCATCCTCACGTCTGAGTTTCATATGTCAAAAGGCTATGTGCCATAGAGAAATCAAGATGGCTTCTGATTGGTTTATATTTTATAGCCAAGAGAAACCCAGTTACTTAAGCACTGAGGTCACTCATTTGAGACACTTGCTAATAAAGCAAGCTGAAATTGGGTTAATGACCAAACTAAGATCATAAGTAGGCTATAGAGAACATTTTAAAACTTTTAAAATCTTTTTATTCTTCCTTTAATATAGCAAAAAGCAAAACTATTTGGGGGTGAATTTCCAAATTGTGCATGCTAAATATTATAATGACTTTGATATATTTCAAGCGAATTTGTAATTTAAAACTGCTGTACCTCCACCAGCCATATTTTAATTAGAAGATATTGACTTGGATCAGTTAAAATCCCACTTATTCTTTTAACCTGAGTTAGAATTTTTTAAAGGACCAGAAGCTGGTATAATAGATAGATACAACATGGGAACCTGTTCTTAAATATACCGTGCTCTGACACAGAGATCTGTACTGTGTGTCTCAGGTTTCAGAAGCAGCACACATCCCCAGTAAGAAGCCTGTGATTCCGGTTGTAAGTAGCACAGTCCTGCCGTCCACTTACCAGATCCGGATCACCACTTGTAAGACTGAACTTCAGCAGCTCATACAGCAGAAGCGTGAGCAGTGCAGTGCGGAGCGCATAGCCAAGCAGATGATGGAGAACGCCGAGTGGGAGAGCAAGCCACCTCCACCTGGTGAGCACCGTGTTCCTGCCCCCTTGCCTCGAGTCTGAGCCTGAACCTGGGCTCTAGTGTAGGAGCCCGAGTCAGATTAAGCATCCCTAATCCAAAAATCCTCAGCTTAAAAGTTTAGGACTTTTAGCATTTCTGTGTCAAGCTTTGGTTAGGGAGGCACATGAAAATCTCTCACATCTGAACCTCCGTGCTCACAGGAGCCTTGGAAAGGGCTCTTCAGCCTGCACTCGGCGACTTATACTTTATAGGCATAGGGAGTAAGAGCAGCTCAGTTGAGAAGCCCAGAGCAAGAAGCAGTAGATAGAAACCTGAAGTCATTATGTGTGGACTTAAGGTCTTTAGCTTTGACCACCACTTACAGAATCCCATTCAGGTCAGTTGCTTTATGTTTCCTGGCTATTGCCAGGGGTTATGCTGTGATGGAGTCATGCCTCTCTCCACTTTAAACCCTGCTTTTAAATATTATAGACTTTACTCACTGATTAATATTGCTTAAGAATAGGTAGGACATTCAGAAAACATTGAGGGTTTTGGAAAGAACAGAATAGCTTATAA
Source organism: Micromys minutus (assembly GCF_963924665.1). Taxonomy (NCBI): domain Eukaryota; kingdom Metazoa; phylum Chordata; class Mammalia; order Rodentia; family Muridae; genus Micromys; species Micromys minutus. The sequence goes on from NC_137956.1 coordinate 36,560,262, forward strand.
CACCAGCATTTAGCTAATTAGGACAGCAAGAATTTGGTGAAATGATCTGAAGAAATGGCTCAGCAATTAAAAGCACTGGCACCCACATGGTGGTTCACAACTATTCGTAACTTCAGTTCCAGGGGCTCCAACTCATTCTTTTGGCCTTTTTGGGTACTGGGCATGTATGTGGTGTACAGACATGCAGCTAAAACACACATGCACGTCAAAACAAAATCAAACAAAAACCCCAAACTAAAAGAATCTGGTAAAACAGTTCCTGTATTCGGAAGGGATTGTGAGGAAACAGAGAGACTTGTTCGGAGCGGGGTCTCCTGGTACTAACTTTGTACAGTGTGCCGGAGCTGCTTTTTGAGTCTGGATGTGTAGATCTTTAAAACATTAATGAGTTTTAATATTTAAGATGTAATAGTATAAACTTATCTTTAAAACTCTGAGAAGAACTTCATAGTCTATTTACACTTCGACTTTGTGAAGATCACAGGAATTCCCATGAGCTTTGATGTGGACTCGGGAAGTACTGGTCGAAGCTGCTTGAGGGTTTAAAGATTTAGAAAATATTTTGAAGTGCTAAGCAGAGCATAGTCAGATGCTTCTATCAGAAAGAGTATTCTGGAATGTTCCAGCGATTTCTGTGATGGAAGCTAATGCCTCTTACCTGCCAGATGTGCTTGAAATCATGATAAGATGATTGCACACAATCTTGTTTTATGGTCTCTCTTCATAGGTACCTTTTATACGGAAGTGGAGTTACACATTTTATTCAGGAAGTGCAGAAGTGCGCAGTGACTGCTCAGTTCTCAATCTTTTCTTATCCCCACACTTGAGCAGTGGTTATAAGATATGCAGCCAATCTGTAGAGCATGCAGACCTCCTGGTACCTCAGACTGAGAATATCCTTCCTAGCAGTTATGTACAGCCTGGGTTCCCACCTGGGTGACTTATCAATCCAACTGGAAATGAGTTTTTCATGTTGAGTAAGTCACATGAGGCAGGAATCTTAAGTGTCATTCTTGCCTCTTGGTAAGCAGTACTTCTAAAGTGACATTGAACACTCTGGCACAGTGGTAACTTCCACAACAGGCCTGAGCTTCAGCAGAGCTTCTTGGTTTATTTTAAATCAAGTAATATAAATGTATAGGATGTTATATTTCACTTACGCAAACTGTGTATAAATGTTGACAATGGTTATGTGCAGGAACCTGTGCTAGGCCCTGAAGGCATTTATTACAGGACAAGACATGAGTTTTTGTCCTAGAACGTGTATATACAGAAGAATATGCCTAATAAAATACAGAAAATGATAGATGCCATTTAAAAAGTACTAGGAAGTCCTGTAGATTCTGAAGCTGCAGCTCCCATTTCTGGTGTGTCTGTCTGTACCACAGAAGTGACTGCAGACAAAGAAGAAAATAGTCTGGGCGTTTTGCTGTTTTGTTTTGTTTTATTTTGGTACAGGGTCTCTCTAAGTAGCCCTGGCTTCTCTGGAGCTTGCTCTGAAGACCAGGCTGGCCTTTTCTGCCCCCTGAATGCTGGGACTAAAGGCATGTGTCACCATGCCTGGCTGACGTCTGGGTGGTCCTGTGGGCTGGGGCAGTGTAGGACCCAGAGGTTATTTATGTGCATAGCTACCCTGTTGAGTTAAGTGATATGTTCTTACGTTACAGCCGAGAAGTTGAAAGCTCAGTGAGGTTCAGCGATAGCCTGGGTCACCCTAATGTCCCAGGTTGGGGATTTGCTACTTTTTTGCTTAGAAAGTGGATTCCAAGCTATTTGTCTAAGGATGGTTATACCTTCTGCTTCTAAGTCAACAGTCTTGGTTTTTCAGAGGAATACGAGACTGCTATGTCTCTCGGACACTGAAAAGGGTCCTGAGGTTCTCTTTCTGAAGTTGTTTGAGCAGTACTTAATTGCTACCCTGGTATCTTAGTACTAAATCGTGCAGCAGACCCCTCTGGGCTAGCGGGGTCTGTTGAATGCTCAGCTCTTATGATTGCTCTGAAGTTAGGAGTTGAGAATTGTAGCTGGAGGGTGATGCGCGGTTGTCTCTCACCACAGTCTAAGATACTCCCACTTTTCTCAGGGTGGCGTCCTAAAGGGCTACTGGTTGCACATCTTCATGAGCACAAATCTGCTGTAAATCGAATCAGAGTATCTGATGAACACTTACTTTTTGCAACATGTTCAAATGATGGCACAGTGAAAATTTGGAACAGTCAGAAGATGGAGGGGAAGACCACCACAACGAGGTACGATGGTAGTGGGGTTCGCCTGTCCAGCTAGTCAGCAGTGCTTGCCGAGTGCTCTCTGCATCAGAGTTACTTAGGAACAGGCATGCGTAGGGCTCTGCGGACCAGAGGCTGGCCATCTGACGGGACACGAGACAGCAAGAACTGTAAATAAGTAAAGTGTTGAAATGACCCCGTTAGATGACAGGCTGGGGAACATAGGTAGGGGTGGACTTGTCAGTAAACAGTCCATAGATGCTGCCTTAGAGGGAAACATGGATCCAGGAACGAGTTGAAGGAGGGGAGCAAGAGCCACATGGGAATGTTGAATGTTCTGGGCGGAGGAGACGGATTTCAGAGTCTGGGGGGACCTGTCACCATGCCTGACAGAGTTTTGTGTAACCTGAGCAGAACAAGCAGGCAGGAGAGAAGTGGGAGGTCCGGTTTTATAGACATCGGGGGCTCCTATGAAGGACTTAGAGGGGGAGCCTTTGGGAGGTTGTGAACAGAGGAGAGTTGGGAGCTAAGATGTCTGAGGAATGGCTCTGGCTGAGTTGACATAGGAAGAAAGCGGTAAGGCAACAGCAGTAGGAGTGTCCATCACCGAGATGCAGGGAGGAGGCATGGCACAGGCTACCGTGGCAGCAGTGTGGACAGTGTGAATGACCAGATTCTGTGTCTGTTTTGATTTGCTGAGTAGATGGAAAGGGTGTGAACACAAGTAACAATGCCATGGGCTAGCCTGCTGCATCCTTGCTGTGGAACCTGGTCACTCATGACCAGTGTCCTTGAGAGTTAAAGTGCCCAGACTGTGAATTCAGTACATGTGGTTATTATAAGGATTTCAGGTTTGGGTGAATCATATCCATTCCTCCCTTGCTTGAGGTTTTCCTCCTCCCCCTTGGCCTGCCCAGGTCTCTTTTACTAACTAGTACTTAAGTCTTCCACCTTCCTGTCTGCTCTTTCCCTAATTGGTTCTGGCAGAAGAACTACTATAAATGAGAATGAATCTCATCTGCATTGTAAAGATGGAGGGACCGCTCTGCTACTCTTTACTTAACTAAAACCAGATCAGATCCCCTTGACTCTGCAGTAATATAAAAGGGCTCTGCTTTCACCCATTTCTGTGTTCTCTCTTGTCATTGCATTAAATAGAATATAAATGAAAGGTCAGTAAAAGAAACATAGGTGTATTTTGTTTTATTTTTTTACTTTTTGTATAGATTTTTTTTAAACCAACATTTTGTAGGAATTTTAAACTTCCAAGGAAGGTGTTTGATCCTCAGCAATACTTACCCTGTGCTTATAAAATGGCATATTAATAATACTTCATGATAATAGTTGACTAGAGGGAAGAGAAGAATATAATATTAAAGCAGAGTTTTGTATATTTAAATTAAGTTGGCATTTAATTTTTAAAAAGGTACTAATTGTATTTCTCAGTAACTTCTTAAAAACTTAGAAACTTTAAGTAAATTTAAAAACAAGAAAATTAAAATGCTATTTAAAAATATTGAATAAAAAAAAAGGGGGGACTAATCAAGAGGCAGCAGAGGCAGAAAGAAGGAAACAGGTGGGATCACTTTTCTGCTACACAGAAAGAGACATCTAAATTCAAAGGATCAGAAAGATAAACCACACACCCCAGGGAGTAGTGAGAAAGAGCTCAGAGGAACCCTCCTGGGGACAGACATTTTACCGTGTAAAAGCTCCATCCATCAGGAAGGCAGGACAGTTATAAACATTGGCACCTAACAAAATACAGGAAGCAAAAATTGGCAGTTTAACCGCAATAGCAGCAGACTTTAATATCCCATTCCACTGTGGGTAGAACCAGTAATATAAGAACAGCAAAGAAATAGAGGCTGTAAGCAGTTGCTGAAAAGTGTTCGTATCTGACAATGAGAGAACGCTTCTCAGCAGTACGAGAATGCAAGGTTTTGGCATGTGTATGGGATATTTTCCAGGCTACATCATACATTAGTTCATGAAAAAGCATCAATAAATTTAAAAACACCGAAGCCTATGAAGTCTATTCTCCAGGTAGTGGAAAGAAATAGGTGTTGGCAATGGAGGGATGTGAGGTCCCAGGTATGTGGAGATGAAGCACCATGTGGCTGATAGCTAGCAGCTCAAAGGGAAGACTTTGAGCTGAAGTAAAATGAAAACACAGCATCCTGACGGTTAGGAAATGTCTGTCTGTAGGTTTTAATCTGTGTTTCTTCTTAAAAAGATCTGAGATGAGCAATCAGCTGTAATAAGTTAGCAAGAGGAGACCTGACCTAACCCAGAGGAAGGGGAAGGGAAAGGACTGAAGAGGAGACAGTGAGATAGAGGCCGGAAGCACAGGAATAAAAGTGGAAACAGAACCTGCTCCTCTGAAGATGGGTGAAACTGGAAAAACATTACGAGACAAACATTTTGCTTTAAAGAAGTGCAAGTAGACTCATTACACAAATCAGAATTTCAAAAGGAGATATTATTATCAGAAATAAAAGACCACTGTAAATAGTTATGTGCCAAAAGTTAGAACAAAATGGGCAGCTTTGTAGCAAGACACAGCTGCTGAAGGTGACAGAGGAGGAGGTAGACACATAAACAGCAGAGATTAGACTCAGTTGGTGATTCTCACAGAGAAAGGTCCAGCCGAGGACTTCATGGTGAACTCCACTCAACATTTAAAGAATTACTCATATTTAAACGGGCTGCCAAGAAATAAGGGAACAGTTGTGAGCAGTCTGAGACATCACAGCCATCTTACATCTCCTGGGGCTTATAGACCTGTGTCGTAGTCAGTACGGATGTGACAGTCCTCAGTGCACTAAACTGTAGTCTGAGAAGAACTACACACCGCGAGCAAGAACAGATCGTCCAGGGATGCAAGGCTAGTTCAGCACACAGCATAAAAGTAGAAACGACACACTGGTCTTTGCAGAGCCTGGGGATGTATTGATGAGGTCCACCATTCAACGCTTAAAATCAACTCAGTAGATGAGTAATGGAGAATTACAGCCAATCTACAAGCCACAGCTGACACTTGAGCGCAGGCCTTCCCACTGAGGAATGAAAGAAGAATGGGCATGTTTGTTATTTCTACTGAGTATTGTACTGGAGGGTCTAGCCAGGGTACATAGGTAAAGAATACACACACACACACACACACACACACACACACACTTTCGTATAATATATATACAAATATGGAAAAAAGTAAAACCTTGTTAGTAGTCAGCATGATCTAGTATAAGAAAAAAATCATTAAATAACAAAACAAAAGGTCTTTATATAGAGATCAGTTGCATTTTTTTACACTAGCAATGAGTAGACTGCTTTAAATGTACTTTGTAGCTATTAAATGTACATTTAAGCTGTTAGTAAGAAGAATTGAGCTAGTGATACTGAGTGATAGGTTAGAATATCAGATGTTCTATTTTTGTTTACAAGTATAATATGTACAATCGATGTGAGGAGTAATGCCGACGTTCAGTGGGACATCAGATACTTAGAGCACGCAGCACGTGAGGAAGGATGAGGGGTGGCATGAGAGGTTAGCATGTGTGTGAGCTGAGCATCGGGATGGAAGTCTGCCCGTGCGGATGGTTCACTGGGCCTCTCTATGCTTTCGAGGGAAGGCACTGGCTCTGGATGATCATGACAGAGGTCATACGGGAACAGATATGGGGTTGAAGGTGCTGCACTAGTGGGAGAATTGATTGGTTCAGGACTTGGGGGCAGCTCAGGCTCTACAATAGGACAGAAATGCTCGAAGATAGACATTTGAAGAGAAGGGGATTTGCACATGGACTCTGGGGGATTAAATGGACCTCCGTAATAACTGTTAACAACCGTGGGAAACAGTGTTGCAGCAATGGCTGTGGCTGTTTCAGAAATGATCTCATATTCCTTTCATTCAGGTCTATTCTTACATACAGCCGAATTGGAGGGCGAGTCAAGACACTAACGTTTTGCCAAGGCTCCCACTACTTGGCCATAGCGTCTGATAATGGTGCTGTCCAGCTTCTTGGAATTGAGGCTTCTAAGTTACCCAAGTCTCCTAAAATCCACCCTCTGCAAAGCAGGTACCGTCTGTCGTCTCTTTAACTCCACTGTAGTGCACTGTGTGGTAGCTTCCACCTTCCCACACCTCAGTGTGGTGTGGGTCAACTGGAACTCCTCCATTGTACAGGCCTCTTGTAAGCCTTGAAGTACAGGAAACTGCTTCTGACCCAGAACACTCAACTCTGCTTAGCTTTAGAGGGCAGAGCCTTTGCACAGTAACTCCTGCAGTTTGTTAGCATGCTCAGGGGCAGCCCTGGACCTGATCGTCTTAGTCTGGAATCTTCCTAAATGACACAGCCAGATTGTCCAACTGCCAGAGCACAGCAAGTGTCCATCAGTCAAGAGACCCATGCCTGTTGTTTGGCAATAAACTATCTAAATTTGGTAATAAATTTTAGATGAAGATTTGCTTGTTATTCTACAACAAAAATGTTAACTGGTTTTCTTTATGAATCTCAGTTCTTTGTAAATTAATAGTTATTTAAGATTAACCATAATGTAAAATAAGTTAAAGTAAGCGCTCCCCTCCCCGCCAATGTTATGCTTAAGGATTTCAGAGACAAGTAACTATGTCAACTGTCTTTTGCTTAAAAGAAAAATGTGAGTCAAAGGACAACTTTCAAGAGTCAGTTCTTCCTTCTCCCATTGGTTCTGGAAAGCACACTCAAGGGGAACTGAGTTCACATCTCTAGAACAAATAGGAAGTGGTGTTCGCCTGTGATCTTAGCACTGAGAGATGGAAGAGGATCCCTAGAAGCTTGCAGCCCGGCTAGCCTGCCTGTGTACCAGACACATTCCAGGCCAGCGAGAGACCCTGCCTCAAACAAAATGGGAAAGGTGCCTGAATACAAATACCCAAGGTAGTTTTCCGACTTATAAGAGCACACTGTGTATACAAATGCTCACACACACACACACACACACACACACACGGATTGGGGGCGCTCACTAATGGCATGTGAGTCTGTGTTAAAGCAGGCTGTTGAAAAGTACACGCCAGAAAGTAATCGTGCATTACACAGAGAAACCAGAACGAGACTTTAATGTAGTGAAAGGCTGCCTTGAGGCCCTCCGTAGCTTAAGGTAAGAAGGAGTATCTGTTGCACCTAGAATATTTTTGTTGTTTTGTTTTGCTTTGTTTTTGCATTTTAAAAAATGTGTATAGTTTCAACATAAACAACAATATATTTGAATGGTTTTAGCCTGGGACATTTTAACAACAAATAGCTGCCAGTTAGTTTTCTTGAAGTTGTTTCAGCAGAGGATGACCTCTCATACATACTTCGAGTTTGTTCCAATTATTGGCAGAATACGGTGTGATGATGGTGCCCCTGGGTCACAGGATGGACAGTAAAAGAGAAGACAGGGTCTGCATCTCTCTCCGCTGATAACACTCTTCACTGTGGGCTATTCTCTAAGCGGTATTTGATTCCCTGGGTTGGCAGACCTGGCTAGAATGTTTAGATTCCACTGGGCCCGACTGGAGTGTCCTCCAAAGTCACCTGGCCTTAGTTACTCACTGTTTGTGTGGTTCAGCCATGTTAACTGTGATCATGCTTCTTAAACATTAGATCTGGCCTGGAGGGATGGCTCCGCAGTTAATCACAGAGGATCAGGTTCAGTTCCTAGCATGAATGTCAGGTCAGTCAGAACTGCCTGTGCCTCCAGTTCCGGGAGTTCTAAGGACCTGCTTCTGATACCACTGCATAAAACCACACATACAAATGCATACACACACTCTCAGACACGCACACACAATTGTAGAAAAATGTATATATTATATATATTGTATATAATATATGGAACAAACCATTTGATATCTTAAAATATTTGGATATTTTTAAAATGACCTTTTTGTTTTGGAAGTATAGTCAGAAGTAGGATATCTGTACATGTTTGTCTGAAACAGGTCTGCAAATTGTAGCCTACAATATGGTCAGAAAGTAAGAATGATTTTTGCATTTTAAGAATGAAGAATATGTGGCAGAGGTGTATACAATTCAAGACTAAAATACCCGTTACTGGGTGACTTTAAAGTCATGTCCTTTTTTCTCTTCCCTCCCTTTCCCCCTCCTGTCATGGTTTGAAGTGCTGGGATCGAGTTCTCTTGTATGCTAGCCACAGCCAAGCGCCAGCTGCTGAGCTACACCCTCAGCCCTATGTTGTTCTTTGTAGTTTTACAAGTGCCTCAGCTTGAAACGAACAACACTGCTTATGTGTTGCTGGTGTGGAGTAGAACCCAGCAGTACAAAGACGTGAATGTGAATCATTGGCTTAGGGCCTGAGCGTTGACAAATATGAATCAGGTTTTGCTGATGAAACATGTCAGACTCAGAAGCCATCTATCTGTTGCTTTGTTCCAACTGTGTGACACTCTGGAACAGAACAGAATCGGCCTTTGCCACAGGAGAGGCAGGATGCAGTTAGATCACTAATGGGCTGCCTGGGGTACATTGGAGGATGCCAGACAGTTGTATGAAAAAAGATGCATAGCTAGCTTCATGTCTGTAATAATCCTTGGGTTTCACACAATGCTAATTAGTGTGGCAACAAGGTTGAGTTCTTAGTTTGATAAATATTACAGTTATATAGGATGGCAATATGAAGAAAAACTGAATAAAAAGTGTATAGAAACTTTTACAGCTTTTCTGTATCTGGAATTATCTTTTAAAAATCCAGCTATAATCATCTTATTGAGGTAAAATGACCTTATTTATTTATTATTTATATTTTAATCTGGGATCTGAACTCTGGCAGTCCTGGAACCTGATATGTAGACCAGGTTAGCTGCAGACTCACAGAAACCATCCTCTACTGTGTCTGCCTCTCAAGTTCGAGGATTAAAGTTTGTGCCACTCCAACTGCACACTTTTTCCTTCTTAGCCATGGATAGTTGTCAGTTTATCCTGAGCAGGAACCAGCTCCATTTTCAGTGACAGGAAAAGCCTGAGTATTTCCTGTTGTGTCCATGTAGGGTTCTGGACCAGAAGGAAGATGGATGTGTAGTGGACATGCATCACTTCAACTCCGGGGCGCAGTCTGTTCTCGCCTATGCCACGGTGAATGGCTCTCTGGTTGGATGGGATCTCAGGTCTTCAAGCAATGCGTGGACATTAAAGCATGACTTAAAGTCAGGCCTTATCACTTCCTTTGCCGTGGACATCCACCAGTGCTGGCTATGCATAGGTAAGCCAGCCGCTGTGTTGGGATGCCACAATACCTGCAAGTAGCATCGTGTAAAGGCCAAGGCCAGCTTTTCCTGTTTCCCTACTGAGGGTTTTCCATCTCCTTTGTGCTTGTAGCTGTTCTGTTCTGTTGTATATAATGTCTGACAGTTTTTTTTTATTAGGAGGCTTATGTAAGGCTGAGAGTGCTCAGTGCTTGCCTAGTATGCCTAAGGCCATGACCATCCATCCGCTCTTGATCTACACTCAGAGCAGTGTAAAAGCTAGATTGAGCACAGTATGGCAGTGCACCTTTCCAGTCACAGTGGTTGGCAGGAAGTGCGAGAGGATCAGAAGTTCAGGGCACTCGGCTACATAGTGGGCTCTCTCTAGCTTGGATACTTGAGGCTGCATTTTAAAAACCACAAAGCATTGTGTGAAAGGGTAAAATCAGTGTCATAAACAGAATTTCTTGTTCTCAGTGAGCCTTCGTCTTACAGTCATTGAAGTAATTAAAAGTTGCTGGTATTCACAGAAATTTAAGTGACAACAGTTTTGTATTCTAGGAACCTCAGGCAAGCTACTTAACTCTGAGTCTCAGTATCTTCATCTTCGGATGGAGCGAGTTCCCTCAAAGGCTGCTTTGAGCATTTAGTGACCTGAAAGCATCTACCACAGGCCTAGTGGGAAGGTGGAGCAGTGGACCTCTGATTTGCCATCTTCCCACTCTGTCTCCCCTAGGGCTGGACATGCATGGCTATCTATTGTCTATTTTAGTTTGTTTTTGAAGGGTTTCTGAGTTCTGAATTGTTTATACTCTAGTGTGACTGTTCCAGTTGGTTCTCCCAGCAGCTATGAACCAGGGCTTCCCCTCCCCCACAGCCGCAGTAGCACTGGTTGTTGGTGTCTTTAACCAGGAAAAAACCACTCATCCGCTGTATCTTGCCTTTCCAGAATGCCACAGACATGGAATTTCACAGTGCATGTTTGTTTAACTAAACATGCAGTTTATAAGGCTTTTCCATTGTCTTCATGTATGCAGAGTTTGAAGTTATTTTTCATTTTTTAACAGATAATTTGTGTGCTTAGCAGCCATTATCTAGCTGGAAAGTGGGACTGTTTGTAGTTTGGGGCATTTCTGAGTAAATCTGCCATAAACATTTACAAGTAGTTTTTTGTAGGAAGTCTAATTTGGGTTTTCTAAGGTGGCTCCTGGTGCGTGGGATTGCTGCTTTAAGAAAATCCTAATTCTAATTGTAGTACTGCTGTGTATCTAGTGTGTGGTATGTTCATACATGTTTATATTGACGAATGACTGAACCGGGTAGTTAGGAAATCTGTTACCTCACATATTTTGTGATAAAAGCTATTTAAAATCTACAGTAATTGAAATACGTAATACATCGTCATTAATCATACTGACAGTTCTGTGTGTCACTGAAGCATAGCCCTTCTAAGAAACTTCACGTCACCTGCCCTGCACTGCTTGTCTCCTTTCTTCACCGTTCTCCCAGAGTTGTGTGTGGGTTTGTTTTCTTTTGTATTTGAAACAGGGTCCTAATGCATCCCGGCTGGGCTTGAGCTGAGCATGACCTTGAACTTCTGGTCCTCCTGCCTCTCTCCCCCAGTGTTTGGCTCATGATGGAACTAGGACTTTGTATCCTAGGCAAGCACTCTGCCAACTGAGCTACATCCCAGACCCCTCCCCTGCATAGTGCTTTGAATATGCACCTTGAAAATATGTATTTTCTTCTTTCCCTCATACCCAGAAGAGTTAAGGGTTTCTGTACTTGAGTTTAGATTTCTGGATTCCTTAGTTTATACAGCATCGTCATTAAATATCTACCTTTTCCTGCATTAATTTGTACATATTGAAAGAATGCAGCAGCCAGGGCAGTTCATAACAGTGGATAGTGCATAGCTAGCAAGTTTGCAAAGGAACTGCACAGCTTTGAGGAGGCAATGGTGCCACCATGGCTATTGTTGTCATTGACATGGAGTATGGCAAAGAGACATGGAGACCCAACTGCCCTCAGTCCATCTCTACTGTGGAACTGGGGACCAACCCAGAAATGTGCTCTGCTCTGCTCAGCCGCTTGGTTCTTTACCACAGGGTCCATTCTTTATTAGTAGTAAAATGCCACGGGGGAGATCGTGTGGGTGCTCAGCCCGTTTTCTGCTGTGGTTGGGCAGCCAAACCTATCTGCAGAAGGTTTTGGAACAAAGGACACATAGAGATGATTGGAAGATACTGACAGACACAGAGCTGTTTCCTCTTTGGACTTTGCCATGATCACTGGGTATCAGTGATGATGATGATATATAGGTGGGTAGGTAGGTAGGTAGAGAGAGAGATAGAGAGATAGGCAGGCTCTTCAGACAGTCTGAATGCTCCGGCTCACCAAATTAAGCTTCATTCTTTATACAGAGTCTGGTTTTGTGGGTGCCTTTGGCAGCTAATAACAATGTCAGTATTTAATGAATTATTCATTTTAAATTTGCCTTCATTAGACTACTGTAATTGCATTGTGATAAGCATGTTATTACTGTTATTTGACAACTATGGCGCTGTTTGAAACTAGGAGACAGCCTCATGGGAGTAAAGCCTTTTTTCTTCCCTTTCTTAGCAGTACTGGGATCGTGCACAACCAGCAAGTGCTTTACTGCTGAGCTGTAGCCACAATCTTGTTTTTAGTTTCTATCTTGAAACATGGTTTCTCCAAGTCGCCCAGGTTGGTCTTGAATTTGCTCTTTAGCCCAAGTAGGCTTCAGCCTCCAGAATAGCTGAGATTGCAGGCCTCTGACACCAGGCCTGGCAACAAAGCCTTTTCTAAAGTGACCAAGGCAATTCTAAAACACATTTATCCAGGGCTAGGTATGGTTGCGGATTGCTTTCATCTCAGTTCTAAGGAGGTAGAAGCAGGTGGATCTCTGGGATTTTGAGTCCAGCCAGGGTGACATAATGAGACCCCCACCTTAAACAGAACCTAAAAAATGTATTCATCCAGCAGTGACAGTGTTTGCCATTGTTGTGAATGCAGCGCCATGCACTTTGCTTTGATGTTTTAATTGTTTGTGCCTTTTAAATTTGAGGCACGAGCAGCGGTGCCATGGCGTGTTGGGACATGAGGTTCCAGTTGCCAATTTCCAGTCACTGTCATCCCTCCAGAGCTCGCATCCGGCGCCTCTCCATGCACCCCTTGTACCAGTCCTGGGTAATTGCAGGTAAGGTGTGGGGCTGACACGTGGGAATTGTATTGTGTGATATTGCTCTTGCTCTTCCAGAGTTTGTATTTTGCATCCGAACCATATGCTTGATTTAAGTGTTTTCATGTGAAAGCTGCTCGCCATTGTGTTTTAAGTTTAAAACCAGTGCCATCGGCCATTACCTCCACTTCACTCCCTTCTTCCATTGTCTCTCATCTTTCATTTCTTTTTTCCCAAGCTTCTCTGCCTACTTTTTGTTAAAACTGTCAGGATCTTCCTAGAAATGAAAGAAGAGATGTGGACTCCTCTCTAGTTGCCATTCTTTCTGACCCACATCCGTGTTTCTCTTCCTTTCCATCACTGGGCACTCACTGTGCTGGTGTGGTACCTGAGCTATCTTTTAGTGTATATTAGGTTGTTGCCTGCATGCCTGTCTGTACACAATGTATGTGCAGTCCTTGGAGGCTGGACGAGAGTGTCATATCATAACTAGAGTTAGGAACAATTGGGAGCTGCCTTATAGGTGCTCGGAATCAAACCTGAGTCCTCTGGAAAAGCAGCCAGTGCTCTTCATTGTTGAGCCATATCTCCAGCCTCACTTGGATATATCTTTGAAATTAATTTCCTTATCTGTAAAGTATGGTTGAAAGTAGCTTATAACTCAAGAACTTGAGGTGCAAATCAAACACAGTCTGGTGGTACAGCCTAGCTTGAGGGCTGAGAGCTTTGATAGACTTAGGTTTGCCTTCGGTGCTTTCTCACGACAGCCCACACTGTGGGGTCCAACTAGAGTAAAAGCAGGGAAAGGAGAAAGGCAGCCAGCACAACTGCTCCACACACTCCTACTTCCTGGCACTGTGGCATGAGCTAACTCTGTTCTACTTCTTCCTCCTTGTTATGACGGACTGAGACTGTGCTACAATAAAGCCTGGAGTCACTCTGCTCGGTCATCATGGCAAAGGGAAAACTGACCAATGCACCAAGTAACAGCCAGCTACCTTGTCCAAGTGGCTCTCTGTGAGCTCTTCTGTCCAGTCAGGGTTCCAACAAGGCAGATTGTACAAGGAGGGTTTCTCTTTAAAGGCAGAGAGGTCAGCATCACCTAAGAGGTGTGCTTAGTAGTTGAGTGTCAGGAGGTGTTTGGGAGGTCTGGTTATTGGAGCTTACAAAGATATTGAATAGAAAAGCCCACCTGGAGAGGAACAGTTGTGTGCATGAGCGCATGTATGAGAGAGGGAGAGAGCATGTCCTGGAGTCACTTTTGCCCCTTGACTTTGAGGCAGGGTCATGTTGTTTCTTGTGCTGAGTTATGTCTTCTAGGCTGGGTGCCTTAGAAGTTCCGAGTGAATCTCTTGTCTTTACCAGCCACTGGCTGTAGGAACTCAGGGATTACAGATGGCCTTTTATTTGGATTTAGGGATCAGGCTTGGGTCATTGGACTTGTGGAGTAAGCAAGCAGTTTACCAATTGAGCCATTTTCTAATAATCCCAAGCAGTGAGTTTTGAGGTGCAGGATAGAGTCAGGCTGCACTAGGTGATCTTTCTTCCCTACCGAGTCTGTTCATACTTGCTCACTTATGAGCTGCATTCTGTGGGCAGAGTCAGGGTCTCACTGGAGGCTGTACGATTTCCCTGCTTGCCTCGTTTACTATCTGGCTAATGTCTCTCTTCAGAGCAGAAGCATAACCCCTAGGCCCATTGCTGTTGGTCACAAATCTGCCTCTCACAGGCAGGCTTTTGATGGCATTTAGGGCCCACTGAATAATTCCGAGTAACGTACCCCTTTCAAGGTCCCCAGTCACATCTGAAAATCACTGTCATTTAAGGCAACATTTTCAGGTTCTCAGGAGTAGGATCTTGAACTATTTGGGGGCCATTTTTTAATTTTTAGATTGCTACAGGTCAGACACCTGTAGGACCAGGAGTACAGGAGCCTAGAGTGCGATTCATGCAGGTCAAACTTGAGTGTCACTGAATGTGCCATTCACCCCTGAGCCTTTCCTGCCACCCCCTCGTCTGTTCCAGCCTCACAATTGCTGCTGCTCATTTACACTCGTCTGTTTAGTGTCCCTCCCAGAGTGGGAACTCCCGCCCCAGTAGGATTCACTCGTTCTGTTTGCCATGTGGATGATAGGTGGCTGGTCCGGTTGTCACTATTGTCCCCACGGACATCATTACCCAATGCACAGATTGTGTCAGGCCCATGCTCTGCTTTTCTTGCTGCCTTTTCCTTCTCACACACACACCCTTCCACCACACACCCTGGGCTTTTTTTCAAGTATATTTCTTGCCTACTCAGTGTATTCTGCCTGAGATCAGCCACCTGCCGCTGCATCTGTCCTCCTTTTTCAGACCTGGTGAAGACATTTAGACACAGCCCATGAGATGTGCTGCTTTTTCTGCAGCTCTTTCTTTCATCATGCTTTTCATGTGTCTTGTCTTTTTCCTTCTCCATCTATTCTGTACATTGAGGGCAAAGCTATGTGATCTGCCTTTCTGCCCCATAGTCTCTTCAGGACCTGGCTGGAGCGATATATATATACACACACTGGTAGGCTACGAGAGCATTTTTACTCACCCAGTCTGCTGCTAAGTCCTGCTGTTATATTGAGAGCATTAGTATTTCTTACAGGATGGAAATAGACGCAGGCGGCCTTGCAAGTGCTACCAAGATGTGAAAGAGCAGCTAACAGTTCTTGCCTTTGTCTCTCAGCTGTTCAGGGTAACAATGAAGTCTCCATGTGGGACATGGAGACTGGAGACAGGAGACTGACTCTCTGGGCCAGCACTGCACCTCCACTGTCCGAGTCACAGGTATGTCACCTCTATCCTAAGCATGTTTAGGCATTTTAGCCAGCAGGATTGCTCATGAATTTCATTATATCTAGTTTGTGTTAATCCCATGACTGTCATGTGATCATTGCTGTATGTTTTCCAGTTCTTTTAGCTTGCAGGGTCTGCTCCACTGGCTGTTTGTGATCTCACATTGGAGCTCTGGTAGACGCAAATTAGGCAAAGCCTACTAATTTAAGACTATATTCCAAAAATCCTTAGGATTTTTGCCTTTACATAGTGGTGTAAAAAGCAATATGTGTTCACTAGAAAATATGCTTTGAATTTTGATCTTTTCCCAGGCTCGTGCTCTGGTTCTCTTGTGATGCTGTGTGGCGCTGAGGCATACATAGCTCCATGAGGGTAAACTACTAGATCAGAACTAGTGTTGGGCCAGAACCCCAAAGCAAATTAAGGAGCATCTGTACCGTGTATGAGCAGTTGTGTTTCCAGGAGTGTCTTGCAAGTAAGCTCAGGTCGGAAAGGTTTCACAAGCACACTCCTTAGGTCTCATGCAAAGAAGCCCTGAAGTGATGCTTTTATACTGTGACAGGATCGGACTGTGTGGCCCAAGCTGACCTTGCACTGGTGTGCACACCATGCTCGGCCTGAGGGACCCTGGAGCCCGTGCTCATGCTGTGCAAGCACTCTGCCCTGAGTTATGCCTCCAGGCCTTCAGTTAGATCCTGAAGTTCCCCCAAAGACGAGACCATTTCCACAGATTATGTGTCTTAACGGATGACGTGCTTGTATAGCTGTTGACAGTTAACTCACTCTACTGAAATGATGCTGTCCTTATGTCACCACGTGCTTTTGTCTCTCAAGCCCTCACCACACAGTGTCCATGGCATCTACTGCAGCCCTGCAGATGGAAACCCAATCCTGCTAACCGCTGGCTCGGACATGAAAACAAGGTGCAGTGTCATGCAGAGTGCCCTAGGTTGAAACATGGCAGCTCTAATGTGCTGTTGACTCACCATTTATTCCCTCTCCCCTAGGTTCTGGGACTTGGTTTCCCCAGAGAGGTCCTATGTTGTTGCGGGAAGTACAGGCTCCCCATCCGTATCCTACTACAAGAAGATAATAGAAGGCACCGAGGTTGTCCAGGTGGGGGGCACAAAAAACAGCTTTGAACAAGATTATTTCAAGATTTCTTTGACATTAGGAAATGTATTTGGCTTTTCTTTCTTCTGGGTGGGAAGAGTGGACATGGAGACAGGGTCTGGCCACATTGCTCAGTCACCATACTGTGTCTCCCTCCTGAGTGCCAGGGCTACAGGTGTGTACCATTGCACCCCACTCACCGCTGTCACAGTGATGGGATGTCACGGGAAATACATTAAAGAAGCACCTTACAGCTTTCCTTTTACAGATGGGATAGTTGGGGACAGAAGTCATTTGTCCAGGGTCACAGAGCTAAGGAGACCGAAGTCCTGATTGCCCTTCAAAGCATTGTTAGAGAATATCAGATGTTCTGGCCAGAGTAAGCATCCCATCAATGTTTAAAAATGCCAGAATATCCATGTTAATACGCACACAGACTATACTGACCCATGGATAAGTGGCTATGCCCGCAGTCTGATGACTAGGAACTGAGGCACAGGTTTAATCTCAAGCCTTTGTTTTGAACCTCTAAACAGGAAATTCAGAATAAGCAGAAGGTTGGACCAAGTGATGACACCCCTCGGAGGGGCCCGGAGTCTCTGCCTGTGGGACATCATGACATCATCACAGATATTGCCACCTTCCAGACCACTCAGGGCTTCATTGTGACTGCTTCTAGAGACGGCATTGTGAAGGTGTGGAAATAGGTCCCACCGACTTGTATGAATTGTACCATAATTCAAGATAAAAGGGATTTCTAGAGAAGAAACATGGGTTTTGGGGTGTCTGTACAGGGGGAAGGATGTGGGAGTGGTGACTTTCTTCATGTACATATCAGAAGAGCTGGCCAGATAGCACAGCCTGGGCATGCTTGCTGTATGTGGAACGGACAGGTGAGAAGTGCTGAAAGGAAGATGATATGGTGCCAGTTTATTCTGTATGGAAATGATTGTAAGCCGTTATGTAAACACTTTTGTTATTATAAATCGTATTCACACTGCAAGTAAACTCTATTCAAGCATCCTGAGAGTTGGGGTTTGTTTGGGGATGAGCTCTTACCTGGGCTGTTGCTAGGCAGCCATGCTTCTGGACTTGGACACTTGAGTTCCTCTCTATCAGCTCAAGAGCAGTGTGGCTCTGCCTGGACACCATTTTTACAGGATCTGCCAGAAATTCTCGCCAACTTGCATTTTCCAATGGTAATTATTTACTAAATGCTAGAAAAAGAACTCTCCAGGTAAAAACATTCCAAACTTTGTAAGGCCCACAGTTGCTTTTCCAGTATGGCAAAACGTTTCAAGCTAATGGATCTCTATTTTTATGCAGATTAGTTCTCTTCACATTTTTTCTTCTGCTCAGAATATTCCACTTGGGAAATAGTTACCTGGAGATAAACCCAGCTGACTAGATAGTCTGAGGAGCACTGCTATTAGGTACACGGCACATTTTCATCGCTCCCGTTGGTTCCTGACAGTTTACAGAAGTGTGAGGAAAAGCTTGTCATTCAGAAAGGTCACAGTTGGCAGTGTTGGTTCCAACTAGACCATGTAGACTTCGGAAGCTTGGCATGACCACTGCCTGGTTGTTCCGCATGTATGCTAAGTTCATTCAGAGAGTCACAGGAGCTGAGGCGTTGTCTATGGAGCCATTGGATAAGCCATGTGTCTCGGGGTACTGAGGGATAAAGGGACGTTCTTGCTCTCCATTTACTGCCACCGCTCACACCTGACCCATAGTAAGACAAGATGCCCAGTAATGCTCACCATGCCACGAATGGACCTTACTCAGTTTACACCCGGCTTAGCCTGTTCCGGTTTCTACTGTTTTGAAGACAGAAGTCATAAACTTAGGAATTTGTTGTTTTAAATTCTTAGTTTTTATGTGTGTCTGCACATGTGTGTGCAGTGCCCTGGGGGGCCCAGAAGAGGGCGTTTGTTTCCCAGGAGCTGGAAGCTGTGAGCCACTCGGGCTAAACTCCAGCTCTGAGGGAGCTGCTGGCCCAGGTCTGGCACTAGGAACTTTTAGGATTTGATTTTTTTTTTTTTTTTTTTTTTTTGAGATAGGGTTTCTCTCTGTAGCCCTGACTGTCCTGGAACTCTGCCTCCTGAGTGCTGGGATTAAAGGTATGAGCCAGGAACTTTTTCTTTTTTAAATGAACTATTTGCAGTGTTCTTCAGACCCCTTAACCCGTTAAGGATTAAAAATAAGACCCAAGATGCTAAAATAATTTTAATCACCAAATAACTTTTGCAAAAGATACTAACTATACTTACCAACACAGGAAAAATATATACATTTTTTAAGTATCTCCAACAATAAGTAGACAAGTGTCTGTGTTCAACAAAAGTTAATTAGAAACGTCCCTGCTGTTAAAAATACCTTTAAATATAGCCCAGCAGCTTCCTGGACTGAAGCATACAGTTCCTGAGCCTCTCAGCACCTTTAGGATACATGAAGCTAATGCACCTGAGCACAAACCGACAGCTGCTTCTGCCTTTCCTGCTTCTCTGAAGGCGCAGGACTCT
Organism: Micromys minutus; assembly: GCF_963924665.1. NCBI lineage: Eukaryota > Metazoa > Chordata > Mammalia > Rodentia > Muridae > Micromys > Micromys minutus. The sequence continues at coordinate 36,579,381 of NC_137956.1, forward strand.
GTCTCCGTGCAGTTGCCCCAGGAATGGTGGCACAAAGGGTTAAAAAATTACTGCACATGGCTCATCCAGAGTTCCTGAACGGGGATAGAGAGGATCTGCACACACTCTCTGGCCTGTGGTGTGGGTAACCTACTTCCCACACACGGCTTTCTTTTCCTTCCCAAAGACAGTGACATTCTGTCTGACTGCGCCGTTGCTGCTAACTAGGAATGAAGCTGTAAACTGAGGTAAGATCTGGGTGGTAGGCCTCAACACAGTGCCACTTTGAAATTTAGTTTGAAAATACCCCTAACCCTAAGAAGAAAGAAGTGGACAGGGCTGGGGAGACGAAGTCACCGTAGAATGATGTAGAGACTCTTCATACACGCCAAAGCTCGCTTCTGTTTCATTCCGAGCTCCGCCAGTCCTGCTTCGTGCTGCTCACTGGAGCCCAGAGCTTGCTGCCCAGTGGGGTAAAGAAAGGGACTCAGTCTATGCATTGATATTCTTCTTGTAAAAAAGGATAAATGACCAAATCAAGGGAAAAAAGACCAGAAATCCACTTGAAACAGCTTGGCAGAAAGTTCTGTATAGAAAACCCAGTCTGTAAGTCTTAGGTTCCTGGAGAATTGGTTGAGTTTCCCAGTGAGTTTAGGGAGACAGAGCTGAAAAGGGTTACTTACTATCTGCTTCTTACCAGACCAAGCAAACATCTTTAGAAGGCCAGAGACAACCTTTCAGCACAAGCCCCTCCAAGGCCAGCCAGTCTACCCAGACAGTGTCGTTCTGAAATGGAAGTCCCTAAGGTCAAATTGCCAAAACCATGTCATAAAACCAGCATCCATTTCTAGGGTAAATGCTTGCTAACTCCACGACATTGAAGCCTTCTTATTAAACAGATAAGCATTAAACAATAGCACATTAAAGGGGTGACTTTGCACATGGAAGAGAGAACAGAAGGTTGCAATTAAAAGTTTACATTGACCCATGTCCACATGTATAGACTGTTAAAAAAAAAATCAACCTCGAAATTATGTCTCCATTCAACTTTCAAAAGGCATGTATGCACGTGTGTGTGTGTGTGTGTGTGTGTGTGTGTGTGTGTGTGTGTGTGTGTGTTCTTCCATCTCCTCACAGTTGTATTATGCTGGAATTGTCTGGAGTAAGCATACAAGATAGAATAATCCCATGAGTGTAGGTGGTCAAGGCACCTGACCGCCTACATCCCTGGCTTGTTCTTCCTTTCAGAGCAGTCAGTCATCAGCTGCTGGTGAGCAGCCCAGCTAAGAGCCCGGGTTCAGGGCTGGAGCCAGTGCTAAGTCAAGAGTCTGACCACAGCTAACTTGTTCATTTGCCAAGTTTGGAAGTCGCTTTCCTTGCTTCTTTCCCCTGTTTAAAGGAATAGTGTGTGCTTCTGGGAAGATTTGAAATAGCGGCTCGGCTTCCTCTCAGGACACTTGAAAGGCGTTTTTTATCTTGAAAGAGCTTTGCTGTCTCCGGTGTGTGCTCTCTGAGGACAGCTTTCTGTGGTCCTGGAACAAAGCTGCATAGCAAAGAAGAGAACAGCACGTGAGGCTGAGCCCTTCCAGCCCACCTGGCTCCATGGTAACCTTTCTTCCTAAACCATTATCCCCACTTCTTCATCCCACCCCTCCACAGTAAATTTAAAAAATTTTGAAGTAGAGATTTATATTGGCCTATTATTGTGACAGTAATATGGGAAAGAGGAGGAAGGAGAGATAACACTAAGGAATTTTGAAAAAGCCATATAGAGACAATTCATAAGTGTATTTAAAAAATAAAGGTATGCATGTGCATACATATATGTGTGTGTATATATATATGTGTGTGCGTATATCTATTTTTGATGGGTACACTATGTGAGGTGATGATGCTGCCCCTAAGAGCCAAGCTGTCATCTAGCAAAACCTGAAGCTCCAGGCTTAGGGAAAACCTCCCTTTCAAGTTGTTGGTCAGGAGAATACAAGTTTCCATGGCAATGTGGCCTGTTGCCCTTGCTTAGTTGCCTTTGAGAACCTGAAGGTAAGAGCCTATTGCTGAAGACACTTAGAGGAATTTGACTGCACCTGATCTAGAAGCAGCCTGCCTGAAGAGCAGCTTTTAGTATTTAAAGGTGTTTGCAAGCTGCCAAGGAAGAGGAGCAATTGGTAGTCCTACCCCAGTGTAAAACTTGTAAGTCACAATGACCAGACCAGCAAGACATTATATGGGAGAGAATTCACACCTATTACTGTAAATCTAGCCAACTCCCCATGGCTGGAGAGCCTTCTGCTGCCATTTTCCTGAGTGAATACAATTCCTAATTATTCTAAGTACCTGTCTTTATACCCATATATAGGCATCTCTCTCAAGCCTCATCAAAGAAGCTTCCTTTTGCAACAGAGACCTGTTCAAAATACAGACCCAACCCCAACTAACTGATCTGCAATGCATTCCCTGTACCACTTAGGGAGCATTGTGAAAGAGAGGGTGAAAAGAGCTTAAGAACCAGAGGACCAGGATGCCTGCTGTGTCATAGTGTCCCCTAGTCACGACAGACAAAACACCCGTGAACTCTCAACAGTATGAGTGTATGAACCAGTCCAACATGATAACACTACCACAGTTGAACACCAACTGGGATGGGGCAAAAAAATCACCACCTCCCATCCTTAGATGAAGGGCTACAGGTGGCTGAGGGAGAAACAAACAGCTTCCTCTCGGGACAAGCCCCTGCATAGGTTGTCCAATCCTAAGTGGTCAACCCTGGATACATGTACAGATGGGCAATACTTAATGGACCCAGAAGTTGTACATACGTGTGTGTGTGTGTGTGTGTGTGTGTGTGTGTGTACATATGCATCCATAAAATATACTTTGTAAAGCAGATGTGCAGCAGATATGTCATTTATGGGGCTGACATGGCTGTCCATTTTAACCATCCACCAATTTAGGCTCTGCCTATCTCTGCTTGGGAGTCTGGCACAGTGTATATATAGGTGGCTTTGTGACTTTTACTGTGTTGGAGCAGAGCTGAGTGCTTACACAAAGCTGTCCTATGGTCTTGCCCTCTGGCCATCTGTCTTGGTCGCCTGTGGCAAGAGTCCACACCTTTCCCATCCATCTGCTACTGACCAGCTTCTGCACATTCCCTCAGATGCACAGCGCAATCCCAGTGCACGGCATTCTCAGGATGGCATCTCATCTGTCTGACTGGCCCTGCGCCTAGCAGGCAGTCTCCTCAATCCCATGTTCCTTCCTGCCTCGCTTCTCTTGAAAGACCCAGGAGGGGAGCTTCAAAAGCAGCAGTGACTCCCCTCATCACAGTCCTCAGCTACTTAGAGAAGGCCAGGGCAGTTCACGGACACTGGTATAGATTTCACATCTCAATTCCTAGATGCCCCGGCCACTTCAGACTCAGAAGCTGAGCTGTCTTGGTATCGAGGGCACCGTGGAGAAGGAGAGATTCCCCTGTTTAAATGCCCCGAGGATTCTGTCTTCCCTCTTATCCTGCTCTTCAAACAAAGCAGTTTCTAAAATTGCCTCTTGAGTGTGTAGCTTGGCACTGACACCTCTGCCTTTGCAGTCGGAGCTGGTTGCAAATTTGTGAAGCCCGGTGGGATGAACACTTGAGCCTCTGCATCAGAAGAAGGCAGAAGAAGAGCGTTTTCTTCTTCTATGGCTCTTCCTCCTTTCCTGGCCATGGCAGTTTCCCGTTTGTCTTTGATGTTGGGCTCTGGCATGGAGACACATGATCTCTCTTTTGGTGACCCCATCTCATGGCATGGCCTGCCAGTTTCTAGACAGATTCCCAGAAGCTGGGCCCCTTTCATCAGTTAGCTAGCCGCTGGGTACCAGTTGGATATCAGTTAGATAGCCTCAGAATACCACCACCTTCCTGCTAGGAGGACTGGGTGGAGATGAACAAAGGCAAATGGAGGGAGGGCATCCCAATATAGTGTGCCTGACCACAAGCCTCCTACTTAGAAAACCCAAATTCAAATCTAACAGCAGTTACAGTGGGCTAAGCCTAGGTGTACAGCCCTAGTTCCTTGAAGCTGCCACACCTGCCTCAGCCCAAGTATCAGTCCAGCCACATCTAAACAGTGCCAGGTACCTGCAGCAGGGGGAGCCCTGCTCCTCCTGGACTAGCTTCAGGGCTGCTTTAGGCTGGACTTCAGGAAACATTTGCTGCTGGACAGTTCCCCTGCTTGGTTCATGGCTGGAGGGAAGCCAGAGGATCGAGGCAGGAACTTCTCAGGGGTCCTTAGCACTGGGGCTGGGTATGCCTGCCCAGTTCAGATGACCACTCAGAGTGCACACACTCCAAAAGTACACCAAGCCTCTCCTAATGTTAATGGTGTCTGTCTAAGCGTGAGCAAGGCGATGGTGCTTGGTCATGGCCAGCAGCTGGGTGTTAGAGCTTGCCACAGAACTTAAGGGCTAGAATATGATCCCTAGAACCCATTAAACTGGGTTCTGTAGTCTTCCAGCGTGGCAGGAGGTGGAGACGATATCCCTGAAGGAAGCCCGCCAGCTAGACTTGCTAAGACATCACGCTGCCTCAGGGAGGGAACATGCCACACATGAGATCGATCAAGGAAGACACTTGACCTCAGGCTTCTACATGGGCATACGTGTACACACTCATGCACATCACACACAGAAAGGAAGTCATCTATACCTTGGTTGCTACCATCTTACATGCTGTTCTTGAATTCTTTATCAAACGTCTCTTAAAGACGTTCACTTCCAGCCTGTTCACATCAATGAACTGTCCATACTCAAATTTCCACAGATGTTTCCAAATCATGGTTACACTAGCCTTTCCCGCCCCCCCCCTAAGGTCCAATCGACGTTCAGAGAATTCCTGTTGGCTCCCCTGCCTCTAGTTCTCTCACCACAAAACTCACCCTTTCATTCATGACTTTAAGACCTACAGTCTAAACAGGTCCTCATCCTGGGGTTGCCCAGCGATGACTTCATCATTAGCCTCTAGTCATGCATTTCCAGCAATACACTAAATAAATCACTCTGTGCTTTCTATTCATTTCCTTCTTCCTGGACTTCTGTCCAACACTAGGCCATGGGAGTCAGACTCTCACCCTCTCAACATGACAGTGGTAGGTGATTTGGGTTTTTTTGAACTATGTTTTTGCTTCCTGGAGCATCTCCACTGTCTTGGGCTAGACTTGTTCTTTCCTCACTAGATCCTGGGCGTGTCTTAGGTACCAAGAAACCCCAGTTGCTTTGAGTATATGGTACTGTTTAAGAAGCAAGATCTGGCCACTGGGCATGCTCTCTGGCTCTGGGGTGTCAACTGGGTGTTTTGTTTCAACCATTGGATTTTGCATTTAAAAGAGGGGAAAGAACCTCTATCTGGTTATTTCCAGATCCATAGTTCCCTCAGCTCATATTTTGATATGCTGTAACAGGTTTCTGTCTGGCTAAAATGGGTGAGGGGAGAGGTAGAAGAGGAGGAGGAGGAGGTGAAGAATTAGGAGTGTTACTCATCTACCTAAAAAGTCACGCCCAGCACATGGAACGTACCTTCGAAACTGGCGTGGGGACAGCTTCGGATCCACAGAGCTGAGTCTGTTGCACTTGGCTTTGAAGTTGACCGGTGGATACTTGTTTATCCCATCTGGAAAGAGAATAGGGTCTGGTAAATATCTCCCTCTGTCCATGGGTCTGTTCTGTAGAGTATCATCACATCAGTTCCCAATGTCCATCAAAAGATGGTCATGGGGCATGAGAAATGTCTGAGAAACCCCCAAACTAAGTTTGAAAAAGAAATCTCTAGGGAATATGTTGGTGAATCCGAACAACTTTTCATTAAAATGCCTGTAGCTCCCAACATTGTCAGCCATTATGAAAGATAATACAAGCCAGGCAGTCCTAATAATGCTCTTGCCTTTGATGGGAACTCCTTAGAGTATTTTTTTGGTTTTTGTGGCGTATGCAAATGAAAAGGGAATGGGGTATTCCCTTTATGGCCTTTATGTTAGCAACAAACTACATGCCTTTGGGTTCAATTCACTACCTCACTTCATTTGGGAGAGCATTAATTTTTCATAACAATAAAGCATGCCTTAATCCATTTGGAAATGAAAAGTTTTCAACAGAGAAATTTTTAAAATGTGCCATACATGCCCAAAAGCGTGAAGTCAAAAAGATTTGTTAAATACCTTTCTGGAAAAGCCAGGCATCGATAGTGTCATGTACTTATAATCCTGGCACTGGGGAGGTGACAAAATTACTGATGATGTCAGGATTTACTGGCCAGATAGCTAAGCCTGCTTGACAAATTCTGTATAACTGAGGAAGTCTGTTTTGAGGTAGGGTCTTACTAGGTGGCTTGGGCTGGCCTTGGATTTGTGGCAATTCTCCTGCCTCTGCCTCTCAAATGCAAAAATTTCAGGTGTGTGCTGCGCCCACCAAATCTGGCTTTGGGTTCCCTTTTCTGAAGGGGTTGTAGAAGGCTGCAGAATCAGCAGCTCTGCTTCCCTTAGGGAATGTGCTGCTCTGAGGTGGACTCCGTTCTGCTGCCTTTGTGGTAATGTGCCACATAAGTCACAAACACTTCAAAGACTCTGACGCTGCAGAGAGGGTCTGGCCACGTCTGTTCTTTAAGCCTGGCACCTGTGCAGCCTTGGCTTGGAGTAGATGCCCAGTTAATTACAGTTGTGTGGAGCGGGCGTGACCATGAGGGCCTGTGGTAGAAATGACTTCCTGCACTTTTGTAGCTGTGTTTTAGAGATGGCACTCTCTAGATGTCACACTCATACTTCAGAGCACTTTATCTCCCGTGAGTCCTACCTGCTCTTTGCTTAAAACATTTCTGCTCTTTTCCTAAGAGAAGGAGCTGCCTTGTTTGATCATGTGACTGGATGCCCTGGTATGGAACAGCAGAAAGAATTATGGGATATCAGGAAGGAAATCTGGGGCAAGTCTTGCCCCCAGTCCTGTGGGCCATCAAATATGTTTTTTTTTTTTTTTTCAAGTTTACCAGAGACTTACCAAGTGGTCTTTTGTTCAACCCTTAAGAAAAACTTTCTTCAGGGTGACCCCTTGCCCTTAGTTCCTCTCCGAGGTTTCTGTTCCAGATCTATAGAAATAAATCTCACTCTGGGGGTGGGGGACTCACTACTCTCATACCTGTGTTTCTGAAACCTTACATGTGTGTTCCCTGGGAGCTCTGGTAAGATACACATCCTGATTCAGAACATCTGGGGTGGGGCTGAGCCCTGTGTGTCTAACCAGCCCCAGCTGGTAGGCAGTTCCTGCTGGTCCTAGACTCATCCTGAGTAGGATTTGACATCGGCCCCCAGTAATCTTGCTGCAGTGCTCAGCACATCTGCAATATAATACAATACCTTGCTCTTCAATGCAATGACAGTTTAAGAACTAGCCAGGCACCGGCTCACGCCTCCTTCAGTCTGTGCCTTCCCGTTTCTTTATCTGCACTCTCTCAGACAAGAGTCAGCAGGCTCTGAGAACAGACGCAGTTACCCACTGCCCCTCCGCCTTCAGCCTCGTATCTGGGCATGGCTCCTTGGCCATCCTGCTACATCCATAATGGATTGCATATTTCTCAGAACCCCCCATTCCAAGAAAAACAGCCCATGTTGGTTTCCTTACAGGCACCAGTTATTTTCGCCAGGGGATCCTACGAGGTCATGACGCTGAGAGAAAGTTGTGCAAAGCCATGCCTTTCATTCTAACGATAAGACTATATCTCTTAGCACCCCCAGCTCAGACTTTGGAACTTGTCAAAGCAAAGCCAAAGATTGTTTTTCTCTGGCTTCTCCCTTTCTGTGCGTTAACTGTAGAAACCTCTCACCAAAGGGCAGCGTTGCTAGTGTTACCTGGCAAGGGTTCTGCTCTGGAGCCTGAGTCCAGGCTGAGATTTCACACCCCCAGACTATACCCCTCTAAGCAGACAGATGTGTGGACAGCTGCTTGTTTTGATTGCTTCTCCATAGGAACCAGAGGCATTAAAAAATGATGAGCCAGAAAATTAAATGCGTAGGAACCAGAGCGTCCTCCCTCCCACTACCCATTATTTCATATTTTCCTCTCTGACCCTGCGATGCCCTTGAAGACAAACAAGAGGTATCCAAGAAGGCAAGCCAGCACATCGCCCTTCTAGGGAGTACTGAGCAGGCTCTTACGTACAGGAACACTTTTATGACTTACGCCTGATGGAGTTTATAAAGGACTTCACAAACTTGACGCCATATCCGTGGTCAGGTTTATGAATTCGGCCAAGCTGAATCAAGTGCTGGTCTATAGGGTGGCTGGCCAGGTCTTCCAGTTCTTTGTCATTCCAGTCAGGGCCCAAGGAAAACACAAAGAGGGCATACCCATGACATTTGGCTCGCAGGGACTCTTTCTTTAAGGTTTCTACATCCAGGTGACTGGTTTCCCCAGCAGATATCACCAATATGACTTTATTTCTTCTCAAATTGGGTGCATTTAGAAAGACATTGTCCAGCGCCCACCGGAGGGCATGACCAAGGAAAGCATCTCCATTCAGCTGCTGGACTTCTTGCTCCACGTGTCTCTTCATGAGGCGCTTGCTGCTATAGGTGGTTAGGTTGAACTCAGTTCTAACCGGACTCCTCTGGGTGTTGGGTAAGAAGTCGAGGGGAGCATGGCTCAGTAGGGCCACCCTGTCTCCAGTGATAGATGTCTCTGGCTTGGAAGTGATTTCAAAGTGATCTAGCAGTGTCTCCAGGAAGTCTCTCATGTCCTCAAACTCTGCACTTCCTACATGCCGGGAACCATCCAGCAGGACCGCAGCGTCCAGGTAGGACTGAGTAGGGGGTGGTTTGGCCTGGTCGCAAGAAGCATCTGGCTTGCATGGGTCTGCAAACCAAGTCACTCAGAGTTACTAAGCAGATAGAGACCAAAAGCAGAAAGATTCTACCTTGGCTATTTTAGCATGTAGGAACTACATAGACTTTGCTCATAACATAGTTTTGCCTTTGACATCAAGAGTTAGAGTTTATCACCAACATGTCCAGATCTGACACCAGCCCATGAGCCCTTGACTCTGTTCCATGTCACCAAGTTTTTAAGTTGTGTTCCATGGAAGTTGAATCTCGACTGGTGTGCTTATAAAGTCTGAAGCGAGCAATTCACCTCCTGATATAAGAACACACTGTAAGAGAACACACTTCTAGTGTTGACCATGTGCAGGCTAGACCAGGGTCCTTAACTGCTATGCTAGCTGTGAAAAATTCATCTGCTTTAAAAATTAAGCTCTAAAGGCCACTGTGTCTTTTATTTCAATTTAAGTAAGAGTTCACAATTCAGTGCCCCTTATTTAAAAAAATGCTCTTTCATAAAGTGAAGTCATTTTTATAAATATGCCTCTCTCGATATGCATGCATGGCAAGACCAAACAGAGAGTGGGTTTTATTGAATGTGACCACAATGGATGAATGGAAGAATATGATAAATTGGAAATGGGAAGATTCTAGAATTCACTTAATCTATTTTCATAGAACCCACTGAAGCAGGGGAGTAAGTCATTCACAATGGATGCACCACATTTCTAGAAGTTTCTGTGTAGGAAGTCAATGGTGTTTCCTTTTTAACATTTACTTATTTGTCATACACATGGGAATGCATGGCCCAGCACGTGTGTAGAGGAGGATTTTCAAGAGTCAGATTCCTCCTTCCTCATGAGTCCTGGGGATTGAACTCAAGTCGTCATGTTTGGGGACGAGCCCTTTGCCTGCTGAGCGAGCTTGCGGTGTCTTATAGTTGGAGATAAGGACATGTGAGGTAGCAGGGTGGTCCCTTCACCTGAGAGCTGGTGATGTCACTTCTGAACAAGGCACTGCTAAGGCCTCAGTGCACAGTTTCTCTGTACAAACTATTGTCTGGAAGTAACTGGGAATCAGGCTGGTCCAGATGCTGAGGGTCTGTCTAGTTTGTTAGTAAATGAGATGACTGAGGGTAGGAATGTGTCCCTTAGAAACTAAAGGGGGATTTAGAATGGAGTAAGAAGCATACAGATGGTACTTAGATATCAGCATGGACCATAAGTACCAACTATTAAGTGAAGAATCCAATGGCTAGCATGCGGGTCCTGTGGGTGTAGCAAACTTCCTGTCTCCATGCTTGCCCCTGGACTCAATAAAGACAGCTCTGCCTAATTCCCTTACTGGAGTTCAGTGAAATTTTATAACCCTGAATAATGGTCAGATGACAGAATAGTCACCTGAGTGCTGAGCCATTTCTTAAATCGGGACAGCAGGCTGCCCATTTGCTCTGTTTTGTGGGGTTTTTAATTGCAGGAAATGACAGCCAAAATACCTCCCATTATATGCCTATGGGACAAAACAAGGGTTTAAGCCAAGGCGCAGAGCCAGAAGTTTATCCCTAGTCACATATGTGCAGTTACTGGCTGTGCAGCACATCGGCACACTGTTGGAGCTGACACGTCCAGGGGCACAACAAAGGGCATATAGGCTGGGTCCCCAGTTTGTGTGAGGAGAGCGCCAGGATCCAAAACTTCCCAGTGCGAGCCACAGGACTAGAGAGTGAGCAGAAAGCTTGAACCCAGGGCTGTAGAGGGGCACAGAAAAGGGAACCGTCTGCCCGCTTCTCAGAATCACTCTCTCCAGGTGAGGTCATCTACACAGCAGATCCCAGCATCCGACTGATACGCATGGAGACAGTATCATACTCTTTCTCCTGGTCTAAGTGGAAAGTCTCAGGGAATGCAATGAGACTCTTACTCCACAAAAATTAAAGGCACTTCGGAGTCAGCTTTCCTGGGTTTGATCTGGTTGTGGGACCCTGAGGAAAATATCACATCTCTCTCGTTTTGGTCTCCCTCATCTGTACAATGTTAGTAATAATACTTCAAACATTTCAGTGTGGTTATAAGCCTAGACCGACACAATTTTATGTAAACCAATTAAAACCGGGCTTAGCACGTAAGAAGCCCAATGGCTTAAGTCTGAACTGTCACCTCAATAATGACATCAAGCATCATAAATAGAGCAGTGCACAGGTTACAGCAGAAATGTGGTAACTGCCTGTTTCCATGGCCACCGGTAGCCCCAGGAGTTTCTACATGGTTATGGACCATCAGATGGAAGAGGAGAGAGACCGTTTCCAGCTAGATGAGCAGACTGTGCACCACAATCAATACCACAAACCTTTTTGTTGCCTAACTCTGTGAAGATTCCTGGATGAGGGTATAGAGTTTCTGTCATCCACTCCTACTGCACCAAAAAACAATTCCCAACCAGGAAGGAAGGTGCTAGGTTGCACCTTGGGGCCAGGGTGTGTGTGTGTGTGAGTGTGTGTGTTTGTGTGGTGTGTGTGTGTGGTTTGTGTGTGTTTGTTTGTGTGGTGTGTGTGTGGTATGTGTGTGTTTGTGTGGTGTGTGTGTGGTATGTGTGTGTTTGTGTGGTGTGTGTGTGGTATGTGTTTGTGTGGTGTGTGTGTGTATGTGTGTGTGTGTGTGTGTGTGTGTGTGAACATTTGAGATTTAGAAAACACATATAAAATACTGTACACCATGAAAACCTTGGCAAGGAAACAGGCTCAAGTTTTTGTTTTGTTTTTCCATTATTGTTTCCTGGAAGCTATACTAAAGTAGAGGGGCCAGAGTATAACCTTCCTGCTGGGGTGCTTGGAAGGGCCCTGCAGGCTGAGCTGAGAGGCTCCGTGTGTGGAAGATCCAGTGTGTGTTCCAAGGTCTGCCCTAGGCTGTGCATATCCTTATGGTCAAGTTCCAGCTGCTCGTGCCAATGGTGACTCAACACACTGAGCGGGTCTGATCAAATTCACTTCTCCCTGTGGGTCTCACCATAGCAGAAAGTGCACCGCTGGAGCCTCTCTAGCGCTGGCACGTCGTCAGGCCCGGAGGGAACCACAATGACTTGGAATGTACCAGTGTCATCAATCTGGAAGAAGCAGAAGCAAGAGAAAGAACTGCTTAGTGGGTTGGGATGTAGGAACCTTCCAGCACTATTCGAGAGCTGAGGTCAGGGGAGGGCAACCCCACAGGGCTGCTGGGAGGTGGCCCGGCTGGGTTTAACGCTCGGCTCTTCCTTTAGCTGTCAAAGGAAAAGTCTATTACTGTATCTAATATAGTGTCCAGCGCTCACCAACGTGAAGCAGGCAGTGGGTGGCGTGGGTCAGCAGAGATCATAAAGCATTTCCTATCCATAGCACTCAGGCACTCGGGGGAATTCCCCATCCTTATTCCTCATATAGAGCAAATTGACAACCAAAATTAGCCATGACACTGGTTTATCATTCTCTTGTGAACTAGGTATTACAGGAGCAGGCCTAGGTGGCTTCCTCCCTGAAACATCCCAGTCCTTCCACGGCAGAAACACCATTGGTAGCCTCTAGGGAGCTAGAGGATGCAGTCTTGACTCTGCCCTGTTGATGGTTTTCAGAGGCATCTACAGTGTTTAAGGGCACCACATCTTTGGGCTACCAGCACAGTGATGACTGGTGACCAAGCCAGGACCAGCTCAGAGAGCAGGAAGAATAGATAAGGATGCGCCAACTGACCAAGATTGGAAACTTGTCTGTTAATAGGTGAAGAAAAATTATAGTGATCCTATCCCGTGGCTAAGATAGGTCAATGCTTGTTTCCCAGTGAATCATTCCTAGACTCCCAAGTAAAGAGGTCTCCTCTCTCCCTGGCTAGTCTCAGTCCCACACTTAATCCACAGATGTGCAACCATAGAGGTCCTGGTTATAGAGGTCCTGGCTACTTAGGGTTACACCATTTCTCTGACCAGAGCCAACTGGACCATGGCAGGGCATCTGAACTGTTCTAGGAGTTGAGAAACTGAGTCCCGAGGGCTGCAAGACTGTCTGGAGAGAGCAGTGGTTCTCCACCTTCCTGGTGCTTCGACCCTTTTCATACAGCTTCTCTTGTTGGGTGACCCTCAACCATCAATTTATCTTAGTTGCTACCCTATATTTGTAGTTTTGCTACTGTTATGAATAATAATGTAAATACTCATGTAACAACAGTCTTAGACGACACCTGTGAAAAGGTCATTCAACCCCCAAAGGTGCCTTGACCCACAGGTTGAGGACCAATGGTCTTGAAGTAACCATTTGCACTTACACGGTGGGCTATATTTTATCTGGCGGACCAAGGAAGGAGGGAAATGGGAAGAAAGGAGGAGGGTGTCTCCCCAAGACTTAGCCATATCTCTGGCCCATTTTTTTTTATCTTGCACAGAGCAGATGGAGGAGTCTGTGCTCATTAGCCTCCTCTCCAGCTTCCCACTGCTTTACCTTGATATTCTTGCTAGGTTAGAGATAAAGGCTTGGAGCTCCTGTGAGAACTGAAGGTTTAGGTAATATTTCTAGACACAACTCCATGGAGAAAGAAGCAGAGTGCTCCAGAGGATGGCGAGGAAGCAGAAACCAATAAAAGCAAGCACGACACGTCATAAGTGGACAGGCATGGAGGTTGGGCAGGGCGGGGCACAGGAGCTGTAGTGACCCAGATGGGGACTTGTTGCAGCGGGACACGATGCTCTGCTTCCTCTCGCCATCTTGAGCAGCATCTGCATCACTCGTGGACTGTGTCAGTGGTTTCTTGTCAAGAGTGACTAGAACCCAAGCCAGTCGGCTCAGAGAGTGTGGGACGGATGTCGGGGTGAGAGTGAGCCTCAAGGACTTTTCTTGCTGCCAGTCATGATACAGAATAAGCCTGAAGAGAATTTAGAAACCACATAAGCCAGCCTCATTGCTTCACAGGCAAAGAAAGTGAACCGAGGATAGAAGTGGGGTCCAGAAGGCTTCAGCACCGGGTTTGCTCTTCCCTCACAAGAACGAACTTCCCTGCTCCAGACGGTTTCATGGTCTAGCTGTGCATCTGCAGGTCCTTACTTAAGAGTGATGTTTCTCGGGGATTGTCCAGGGAATGTTGTCATCTGCTAACTAGCTTTGTGTTCTGTGTATCTACAGCATAACAACTTCCACATTTCTGGCAACAACCACACTTAATAATGGATGTTCACATTTAGTCATTTATCTGCACAAGGATATAAAACAGGAAACAGGTCTTCCTCACAGATTCTAATGAGTTGCTCCATTAGGAAGAGTCCACTAGCGACCCGCGTGCTCCCAACACCCCAACGAGTAATCCCTTCATACAGTTTGAAAGATGTGGTTTTAGAAATCACTGAATCCCATGGCTTAGCATGAGTCACTGTAGTATTTAAAAAAAAATATCCCTAAACTCAGTGTGAGCTGGGGATGTCAGTTTCTGTGTTTCTCTTGCTGCTCATTTCCCTGAACAAATGCAAAGATGCGCCAGTGTGGCCGAGAGTTCACAAGGCTGCAGATGAAGAGTGGCCCTCCACAGAGGGTTGGATGATTTTTCTCTCATAGACATCCCAAGACTCCATAATGTGGCACATCTGGAGGAAAAAAAATGCATTCTAATATGCTGGAAAGTTTTCATTCTTTGGAATGCACAGAGAGGGTTTAGGGAGATCTATTGTGCTAGCAAGATTTATGTCAGCGCGACACAGCTAGAGTTCTATGAGACATGGGACCCACAGTTGAGAAAATCCTCCTGTAGGACAGGCCTATAGGCAAGCTTATGAGGGTGTTGTCTTGATTAATGGCTGATGTGAGGGCCCGTTCCATAAGAATTGGTGCCGCCCCTGGACGGGTAAGTTCCTGGTGCTATAAGACTGAGCAGCCCAAAGGGAATGAGCCAGAAAACAGCCTCCTCCATGGCCTCTGCCTCAGTTCCTGCCTCCAGGTTCCTGCCGGTATAAGTTTCTGCCCTGACTCCCTTCCATGATGGATTAGGATGTGAAACCGGAAACAGAATGTGTTCCTTGCAAGTTGCTTTTGGCCATGGTGTTCCATCACAGCACTTGAAACCCCAAGGGTGATCGGGGCTTTAGAGCCCCCGACACGGAACTCACTGCACAGGGACCAGATTTCAGCCAGGCCTTCCCAGCTCCCAGGTGAACTGAGATCTAGACAAGCCGTGATGAGTAAGAAGGATGCTTTAACATATGACCCTTAGATACCATGCTACTCGAGTTTGGGGTTCTGTTCTCAAAGGAAAAATTTAATAATGTCCAGGTACTCAGGAGGCAGGCTAGGCAGATCTCTGAGAGTTCTAGGCCAGCCAGAGATACTTAGTCCCCCAAACAAAATGACCCTCCCAAGGCCCCTTCCCCCAAACCAAAACAATAGCAAAATAATGATAAAAACAACTAATGTTTAAGTCCAGGGAAGGCAGGGGGAATAAAAATGTCCACAAGAAACAAAAAGGCAGAAATAGAGAGAGGTGGCTTTCCACTAACAATGTCAGGAATCCGGTTCTAACCGGTTGGCAAGCTTGCCTCAGTTTAAAGCTCCCCTTAGACAGCATGCCTAGGCCCCTCAAGGGCAGGGTGGACTTAGGGACCTCCAGTTTCTCCTTAAATCCTCAGAGCCCAGGGCAGCTCTGGCAAACTCAGGGCTAAATATGTGACGTCATAATGAACCCGGACCAATTCTGACCTCAGACCCTTCACTTGCTGCTGCCTGGATTTATAAGGTTTGTTATTTTAAATTAATAATAAAAAAAATTAATGATTTTTGTGTGGGACTGGGCTTGGTAGTGAATGCCTTTAATCCCAGCATTCTGATGGCAGAGGCAGGTGATCTCTGTGATCCAGGACACAGGGTGAACGAGATGCAGGCCAGCCAGGGTTGCAGAGAAACCCTGTCTCAAAACACACACATACACAAGTGGAGGAGGAGGAAGAGAAAGGAGGAAGCAACAGCAGGAGACGTGTGTCAGAGGACAACACTGGCTGTTGGTCCTAGCCTTCCACTGTGTGTAAGGCAGGGGTTGTTCACTGCTGTGTGCTGTAGGCTGGTCCACGAGCTGCCGAGGATTCTCCCTCTGCCTTCACCCGTGTAGGAATGCTGGGATTGCAGAATCAGACTCTGGACCTCAGTCAGAGGGCTTTACTACCAGGCCGTCTCCCTACTCCACGAGGCTCACGTTTTTAAATAGAGCTTTACTTAGACAATCTAGGTAGAATCAAGAAACTAGATTTACCTGTCTTTGTGGATATTGACACTGCAAAGTTGGTAAATATCAAAACACCTAACCCTAAACCGCAACACCTTTCTTACACTGTGTCCTGTGTGCATATTTTCTGAGTGCGTGGAACCCTGTCGGTTTAAGTACCTGTGTTTTTGTCAGGATATGAGGTTGTCCTTGGTTTTATAGCTAAACTTGCAAAATCACCTATGGAATTTCTAGGCTTCATTGGCATGGCCCAGCCACAGCCTTTTCTAATCTACATACAGTAACCGTTGGATGAATCAGCCTTTTTTTGTTTGTTTGTTAACATAATTCTGAGTTCACTGATGCTAACAGCTAGTCCACCTCCTTTGCTACCCTGGTCCCATTAGTACCAAACAGCATCAAACTGTTGAGAAAGAACAAAGCTAATTATCCTTGTGCTTGCTAGAATGCTCTGGGCCCTAAGGCACAGTGGCATGCCTCTTCCTCTTGACTGTCAAATGTTGAGACTTATCTCCCATGCTTTTCCCAATACTCTTGAACTGCTGCCTGGAGCCCAACAGCATGCTGGGACAGCACCCACTGGAAGGATACTGCACCGGTGCCAGTGTGTCTTTTGCAATGAAGGATGGAAAGTTGTGGAGCTATACACTGTCCGTCAATGTCTCCATCCCAGGTGGTTTACTGAAGGATGCTACACGCTGGGTTGGGTCCTTAATCAAAGTAGCTTTAGTTGGAATGGCTTTTCTTCTATAAAGTGGGGACCTTTTACATAACTGAAGTTAAAACAGACTACCAGCCTATTTGTTTTCTTTGCTTTGCTTTCATGTGGCTGTGTGATACACGAATGTGTTCTTTCATGTATTTGTACGCACATGTGACATACATGGGGAAGCCACATGCTACTGTCCAGATGTCTTTCTCATTCACTCTCTGCCTTAATTTTTGAGGCAGAGACAGTTGAACCTAGAGCTCAGCCCTTCCTTTGGGCTGGCCCACCAGTCAGCTCCAGGGAGCCCAGCACTGGGCCTACCGTTGTGAACTTTTATGCTTAGCCTTTGTATGGGTGCTGGAATCCCGAACTCAGGTCCTAATGCATTTACTTTACAACACTATTTCCACAGATCCACAAATCAGGTTTTGGGACAGATTTTCACATAGTCCCAAACCAGCCTTGAATTCAACCAGGTAGGTCAGGATGCCCCTACCATTGTATTTCAGTAACTGGAATGCCCTTGCTCTGAAGGCAAGAACATGTAGCTATATATTTGCTCACAAGGTTTCTGAATGTTGGTGAAGTACGTGAACAAAAGGAGTCTTACACAACGCTTACCGAAAAGGCACGCTTGACTGAGGGCACGTTGCTGAATGCGATCACCACCGGTATGATATCCAGGGCACTGAATTCCATGGTGGCTGTGGTAATGGACTGGACATCAGCTGACTGGCCACTGCTAAAAAACGTGGCGATCCTTCTCACATGAACCCCTGGAAGGGTTCTCTTGAAGACATTCCTAGAGATAAACCTCATGGCTTTGCCGATCTCCCTGCTGTCCGAGGATCTCTCATAAGGAAGAGCTTTAATTTCCCGGAGCAGCCGGTCCTTCCTGTAGGCATCCGAGAAGCGGATGAGATGCCTGGTGTGGGAGTTGTAGGCTAGGATGGCAACTCGGGCACCCACAGGGCAGCTGGTCTCCCTAACTTTGACATTGCTAACTAAGGAGACCATCATCCCCTTCATCCGCTCAAATTCCTGCTCTGTGACATCCCGGGACTGGTCCAGGACAAACACCAACTCAGTTGGATGCACCGGGCACTCAGGTTTTCCTGAAAGACAAAAAGCATGTCTCTGGTCATGTAGAATGTTTGACTGAAAGCAATACATGGAAAGCAAAATCGTTTTAAATGCTAACCATCCAACCATGTAAGCATTAAATAATTAATACTCCAAATATTAAAACATATAAATTATTAATTGTCTACATCTTGAATCATTAAAATGGCTGTTCTAAAAGCTGGCTGTATGCTCTGCTGGGATAAGTGGAAAAGAAAACAGTCTAAAATCAACATGACTTGGGATTAAACTTGTAAGTTAATTACCCAACTGCTTCTAAATGGTGGAACCTGTTTGGAAATGTCCTTCCCTGCAGAAGCCAGCTCAAAGGCATGGCCGTTCACATCTGTACTTTAATCATGCTGAAACATAAATTCTTTTTACTCAGTAAGGAAAAAAAATCAAGGGGAACAGGACTTTAAAGGAATGGCTGTGAAGACTCCTTTTATAATTAAAAATGGAGAATAAGAGACTAGGGATATAGAATAGTGTGTTGCTCATCTGGCATTCGCAAAGTTCTGGGTTTAATCCCAGCACCACGGAAAACAAATATGGTAGCATATGCCTGTACTCACACACTTGGATGGTAGAGCCAGGAGGATCAGAAGTTCAAGGTCACCCTGAGTGGGAGTTCCACAGACAAAAGGAGTAACTCCATGGCCAGTTATAGTGCATGCTAATGCCAAGTAAATTCATCTCAGTGGAGATGGAAATATAATTTATTAGCCTCTGGTCTAATTAGTAGGATGAGAAGATTTCTCAACATTAAAGGAATGTTAATTTTACAACCAAAAGGTGAATCCTCACTAAGTGAGGACTTGATGCTTCTAGTGTCCTGTTTGGGTGGTTTTGTAGACAGCACAAACCAGCAATGATGCCGGTATGATTTAGAGATACAGGAAAGAAGGGGTTAACAGTGCAGTCTTGAAAACACAGAAAAGGTTTTCATTTTTCAAAGGAAAAAATACACTTAAGGGCTAATTTAAGTGAAGCCTCAAACTCAGCATGCTATTTCCAGGAGCCCAAGGGCTCTGGAGAGCTGTGCTGATGGCTTCTGCTGATGGCTTCTGCCTAACACAAGGCAGGTGGCATCTCTCCCTACCTACCAGCACCGTACCGACTCGTCCTCTGGCCTTATTAGTAATTGAGACTTTTTATTCGAAAGCCATTTGTAATAAATGACTATGAGATTAGACAGATCTAAAGTCCATACTTCTAATGAACCTCTACACAGCCAGACTAGCTGCTCCACCCCAGATTTTACAGTCTCAGTGCCAAGTAAGTTGTTACCCACGTACCCACAAGAAAACCTAAGGAATCCACAACACAGTGAAGACTAGAAAAGCAATTAGCTTACATCCTCTTCCATGACTTCTGTTCTTTACCGGCACCTCATCCTTCCTCACCACCAATATTTACCCTTTCCTGTTCACCCTTAACATGACGCACTGTACCCATACATACCTTTGGGAATGTATGACAGACTGTGACAGAGAACATGTGATTTTCTTTCCGAGATTCTGTGACCTTATTTAGCATATGGATCGAAGGCAATCTACCTAGCTGGACGCAGCTTCCAACTCCACTTCCTTTGCTCTTAACCTGCTAATCTCTCCCTACCACTGCTTCGCAAGGATACTGGGCCCTGTTGCTCTCTAGGGACTGCCCGAATCTGCTCTGTTCCACAGCTCTGGTCTTTGGATTTCTTGCCTTACGCTTAGAAAACTGTGGCTCCTTTAATCCTGACTTCAAGTTTGCTGCTTCAGGGAGGAGCCCTGGTCCAAAACGTATCCACCCCTGCTCCTGACACTATTCCATTACACTGCAGCCTATGCTTTAGCTGAGATTCTGAATTCGTCCATTTGTTTTCTATCTGGACTCTCCATGAGAATGGAAATGTGTAATGGATCTTGTCTGCTGTCAGCCCCGTCCCCAGCTCAAAACAAGAGACTAGATCATAGGAAGCTTTTGGTAAATCCTTATCAAAGGACTGAGTTAGCAGAAGGCAAAGGCTAGTGAGTTCATATAAGGGTATGTGTATATATATATATACATATATATACATATATATATATGTATGTATATATGTATATTTGTGTGTATGTGTGTACAAGTATGCATACACACACATATATCAGGCTGATACAAACGTATCATGTAATAAGTATTGGTAAAATACATATAAAACCAGACTAAAAGCTACTGAGGTAGGTTGGCGATTCACATTAAGCACGAGCTACTACCTAGGTCTCAGCATCATCTCCACCACACATCTCTCTCATTTGTTATCTGATCCCATTTCTTATTCCCTCTGCATCCTAATCATTGAACTACAGAGAAGACATGACAGAGATGAGGGAGGTGGACTTGGGAGAGATTCGGAGAGGATGGAGGAGAGATGAGAGAGAAAGCAGGGAGGAGGAAGGATTTTTAAAAACTCAGGTAGGTGAATGGTGATACAAGTCATTAGTATGTGATTCACAACAAAAGGGCATCCAGTTAGTTTGGGAAATGATGGTGAAGCTCAGCTATAGCTGATGAGTCCTTAGAGGCCAAGTGTCTGCTCTGAGTGTGAGCAAAGGGAGGCCAGGTCCAATTTTATCATCACCATGCTCGATCTCGTCTTCCAGATGGGAGACACCTTGAGGCTTGAGTAAAGCCTTCGGTGAAAGGACATCACTCACCATGTCTGCCGGCTGGGGAGGAAGAACAGAAGAGAGTAGGTTATTACTTGGTAGGACACCAGGGTTCTAAACTGTTCAGGAAAACCGGAGCAGTGGGGCCATGTCCACTCAACACTCCAGGCCACAGACAGGCTGGGGAAAACACAGACTGTGACCTGCATCATGGAACAGCAGGGTTCCGTCCGGAGTGGAGGAAGGGGGGGAAGAGGGACAACGTGAAGCTATAAATCAGCACCCTGTAGCCAGCGGTGGGACGTGGAGACCCTCAGTCTGGGAGGGACCACGACACAGCAGAATCTGAGCTCAATTTTAGGTGAGAGGTCTTGACCTCTCTTCATAATGTCTCATATATCTATTGATTGGTGTGTGTGTGTGTGTGTGTGTGTGTGTGTGTGTGTGTGTGTGTGTGTGTGTGTGAAGAGGCATAGGGGAGGATGGGTCTAAGCCCAAGGACGTATGTCACTTTCTCATGATTAGCTAAAGACTGTACCACTCTGTGACATCCTCAGCCCCAAAGGCCCGATTTTATTTTTTTTACTTTTGTTTTCTGCAGGGCTAGAAATTGAGCCCAGGTTCTTGCCAAAGCTAGGCAAGTGATCCACCAGTGACCTACAGCCTACACTCAAGTCTGTACACATATACACAGATGTATGCATGAACAATACACAAGTGTGTGTATAGGTCTGTGTAAGTGTGTATATATGTCTGCATGAGGTGAGTCTCTCTTATCTGAAAGGCTAAGGCCGCTAGTATTCCTGGTTTCAGATTTTTTTCAGTTGGGGATATTTCCGTATATACATAACAAGATACCCCAGAGTCTATACGCTGCAGGTGAGTTTATAGACTGTATTTATTGAGCCTGTGTCACATGTGGCTGCAGCTTGTCACACTGAGGGCAGATGTGACCTTTTCCACATGTGACATTATGTTGGCAGTCAAAACGTTTGGACGTCTGGGAGGGGGTTCCCCGCGTATGGACATATTTGTGTATCATATAATTAAAGTGATAGATGTACTCTGGAAGCACTAAACATTGGCTGGGCTACATGGCACAGCCACAAGCCATGGGTAGTGGTTTACATTTCAGATAACTGAATGCAAAATGTAGCTTTTCACTGATACTCCTTACCTTTGTATCTAGAGCCACGTGTGATGGGCAGCTAGGCTGCTAAATGGTACAGGGGACACCTCCACCATGGCAGCTTGTCCCATTGGGCAGCGCTGCTTCAGGCCACTAATTTGCAGAGGTCCCTTCCCCTGCAAGGCCAGGCCTGGAAGTAGCCCTGACTATGTTCACATGGTTGTGTTCCTTTATAAAATCCATGGAGGGCTTTAACACCTTTTGTGCTCTAATTCAACTTCTGAAACAGTTTTGTGTACTTTGGGCCAGATGTGCTGGGTGGGACCCTCATGTTTTGAAGGACCAGGTCCCACTTGGTCCTGACACTCCTCATTGCTTGTCACTTGACTTACATGTCAGGTAGGATCCTAGTGTGCCAATCCAACCTCAGAACAGCCTAGCTCCCCGGGCTGAAGGTACAGGTGTGGATTCCCACCTCTGTTCTTTCTGCTACGGGAAGGGCAGAGTCCTGAGCAGCTTGACTCAATGGCTTCTCCAGCCATTAAAATTCCGCGTCTCTGAGCTTGGAACGATAGCTCAGTGGTCAAGAGCACTTGCTGCTCTTAGAGAGGACCGACGTTTGATTTCCAGCTACACAATAGCTTGCAACCAGTCTAAGGGATCCGATGCCCTCTTCTGGCTTCCCTATGCCATGTGTTGCACACACGCTAAGGAACACACACACACACACACACACACACACACACACACACACACGCATATAAAAATAAATAATGTTTTGGGGTTTTATTTTGTCTGTTTTAAGTTCTGTGTCCCTAGAAGTATTACCCTCTATAGAAATGGGCTCTGCTTTATCTGGGTTTTCTCCCCAGAATGCCTTGAAAAAACTTTTAGCTTTCCTTTTCAGTTGTTGTACTTATTTAGGAAGTATTATACATATTTAATCCAATAATCAACACAATGTAGGTGAGTGTAGATACAGAATTATAACGTCAGTTGATATTTACAACACTAAGGGTTATACCCTGTTATGAGGGTCTTAAATTCAGAAGTACTTTTGCCAAATCTGAATACCTCCTCTTTGACTTTTACATTTCTGAGAGAGAGAAAATTATTGGCCAGAGTGAGTGTTACTATAAAATTTCCCGTCTATCCTTCCAGGAAAAGAGCAATAGAGCATAAAGCGAAGTCGGGTCTTCCACCCGGCAGCCCGCATTGACACGGCTGACTCTCTCCACTGCCGAACCCAGTCCTGCCTAAAACTGTCTGACATCTCAATCATCTCAAACCCGGCTGATCTGACCATCGGGAATGTTCTGACCCCCGACTGCCCACAGTGTACATGACCACACTGGGAACAGGTTCCAACACATACTCTGGAGAGAAGGGTGTTAATACTAGGCACCACCCCCGCCCTGTGGACTCAAAATTTACTCATGACATCTCTAACATGAAGAGACTGGTTGGCAAGTTGCCCCGGTTGCGAGATCACATTTTGCTAACTTCTAAGAAGCTGATAGATTGGGAGTAGGGCAGGGGGATCGTTTTTTTTCACCATGGTACTTACGACTGTGGTCCCGCACGTACTGAATGAGGTCACATGTCTGCAGTTCAAAAATAAAACATGGAGAATCAACCACATCTCTGGGTCATGATGTTTAAAAATACAGTTAACGGCATGCTTGGAGTAACCTGATGCAATAGGAGATACGTACGGAAAATGAAGCCAATCCTCGGGCCCCTTTCATGCCCTAGGAAAGGAAATAAGCAAAATCTGTTTTATCACTGCAGACTTACACCTCAGTAGCCAGGATGCACCAACACTGCCCTGGGAACCCTTTGAAAAGGGGTTACTCCTCTGAAGTTAAAGGGAGAAAAGTACACAGGACACACACTGTCTTGGGAAAGAGGGCATTGAGGTGGTTCACACACAACTTCAGTGTCACGTTCCTCAAATCCTGGCGGAGATGACCAGAGCCCGATGGAGCTGCCTACCTGATGGAGGCCCCCAGAGCCCTGGAGCAGGTGTTCAGCTTGCAACTAGCAAAGACTGAGCCATCTGTTCCCAAGATGCTTCTCCTGTGACCAAGTCTTGGAAGCTGCCACCTGCTATTATATCTCCACTGTGATAGAGCAGCCAAAGGTGAACCTAGATCATGCCTATCCATGGCCGATGGGCCAAGGGGTCAGCTCAGCCTCGAACACTTGAAGAGCTCACTCAGTGTCTTTCTCCAAATGAATGGATGTATACATGTGTATGTCTGGGTGGTTTAGGGAGGGGTCAGGGACTGGAAAGAACAAAGCTGACTTAGCTTGCTTCCCTTCCTTCCTTACTTCCCTCCCTCCTTTCTTCCTTACTTCCCTCCCTCCCTCCTTACTTACTTCCCTTCCTCCTTCCTTCCTTACTTCCCTCCCTCCTTCCTTCCTTACTTCCCTCCCTCCTTTCTTCCTTCTCTCCTTCCTTCCCTCCCTCCTTCCTTCTTTCTCTCCCTCCTTCCCTCCTTTTTTTCTTTCCTGCCTTCTTAACAGTCCCATATAAAACAGAAAAAGTCTTCTCTCAAATAGAAGAAACATGTAAATAAAAATGCAATGGTGCCCCACACAATCTCCAGGTTATGTTCCACGGGAACAGAACTTCAATAACACACACTTCTCATCACTTCACACACATGCATGTACACACACACACACACTGCACATACACATGTGCACACACACATGCACACTTCATTCACTGAACACTTGCTGATGTAGGATAGAGGCAGCAACTGAACAGATAACTAAACTCACTCATGAAGAGTGTAGAATCTCAGGCTGCTGAGACTGCTTAGTAAGTAAGGGTGCAGTCAGCAAGCCTGGTGACCTGCGTTCAGTCACCAGGACACACCTGGTGAAAGGAGAGAACTGAACTCACTCTCTGACCCCTAAAATGTGCCATTTCTCAAATCAACCTATAAATGTAAAAGAAAGATATTTTAGAAGAGAATTTTGTCCTGATTTTTTGCCTTTTACCCTCCGTTTCATTTTTCTCTTGTGATGTATTTAATCGGCCCCATTTCCTAGAACACACAGAACAGTGAAATGTGTGGCCAAGGAGCAGAGGCAGAAGGTGTGCACACCAGAAAGTAGCAGGCCTGTGCCCTGAACTCACAGGAATAGACCCACTTACCTTCCGTCCAGGGGGTCCTGGCTCCCCAGGGGATCCTGGCTCTCCTGGACTCCCAGCAGATACCTCAAAGCAGAATTAAGTCACCTTAAAATCATATTGTATATATGTGTGATGCTTTAAATTCAAATTTAAAATATTGACACTTTTTCAAAAGTAGAACCAAAGCAAAAAATAAATCCATTTTCATTTTAGAAAATGGATAGATTTCTAAAATACATGAAGGGAGAACAATCAATTTGTTCTTGTTGGTTTTTGTTTGTGTTTTTTTTTTTTTTTTTTTTTTTTTGCTACTTTTCTTGTTCTTCTGATATTAAGAGGTCTTTTTTAAAAAAAAAAAAAAAAAAAAAACTGGTATGTACCATACTTTTTGCTGATGCCTCTGTTTCGGTTTTGTTTCTTTTATAGAAAGTCTTCCTGTATGGCTATGACAGGCTTCCAATTTATGATTCCCCTGCCTTTGCTTCTCAAATTCTGGGATGACAGCTATGTACTACCATGCCTGTATCCCTGCTACCTTTTAATTTATATATTTCGGAACTAAATATTCTTATACACAAAAGTGCTTCTCATGGTATTTCATGTCTATGTGGATATACTATGATTTACTCAATCGGTTCCCTGCTATTGGCGTTTAAGTTTGATGTTGTTAACAAACAATGCTATTATATCATAAATATATACATATATGCACATACAATATATATGTACATATATGCATACAATTCTGATTATTAGTGAAGATTGCTAAGACTAGAATTTTGAATTTTGTTGGATCAAGGTAAAGTGGTTTTCTAAAGACCATAGAGGTAACTAAATGTGAAAAACACACACACAAAATTGTAATCACATGCTAGGTCACAAAATCCATGAACAAAACAAAACAAATCTAAAATCACAAAATGAGCAACAAGGAAGCAGTCAGTGGTTGGCTGGAAATATCTGTCCTGAAATGACGTAAAGGCAACAGTAACATAAAAACAAGAGTTGTTTTGTTTACTGTGTGTAAGAAATGTTTCTATGCACATTTAACAATACAGGTTGTCCCAGAAAAAGCTAGGATTTAGGGTTGTTTGTGTGCTTGTTGTTTAAGAAGCAATATGGTTTCCTTCTTTCCAAATGACTGGGAGAGGAGGGCTATAGAGATGTTTGGGTGGTTAAATTTACCTCTAACTTTCCCACAGGACCCAGACTCGTCCCTAACACCTATGAGGTTCACACCTAAAACTCCAGCTCCCGTGGATGCGTTCCCTCTCCTGGCCTGTGCAGGTACCTGTGTTCATACGCACATACCCACAGACAGACAGACAGACACATTTTTAATCCTCCAGGACTTATAACCTTTACAGTAGTAAGTAGAGTTATCTAAAAGCTGATTTATAAAAGCCCCACCTATGGAGAAGTTAAGAATCACCAATATTCTTTCAGTGCCCACATGACATTGATAGTTGAAAAACATCAATGACCTTACTTTATTTGAAATATGTTTACCTTCAAAAGAAAGAAAAGGTGACTTTTGTCCCTTTCTGATATTTTAATAATAGATTTTAAGGTAAAACTAAATAGTACAAGAAAAATAAAAGGATCCTCGATGTTCTCAATGTTTGAGAGCTTGGGATGCAGTTACCTAGGTGTTGTGTCAAGATGGCTTGGCAGAGCTGAGGAGTCTGAGTCCTGAGCCAGCAGCAAGAAAATCTAAGAACCAGTGTGTTTGGTATCACACATTCCCAGGGAGCTCAGGCTTTGTCAGGGCCAGATACCCCCGGAAGCAGAGGGGAAGGGAAGAGGCTAAGTAAGCAGTACTAGTGGGAAGGATTTCAGGTAGATGGATACACTTTTCCCCACCAGCAAAAAGCCAAGGTCAGTCAGGGTGGGGCTCTCCACAGAAGCTTATTAATTCTGCATCTCCTGCTCTCCTTGCCTGTGTCTTCCAAACTGGCATCGTGACCTGTGCTCTGTAAGGGGTGGAAGGCATTTTCAGAGGGAAATCTAAGTGAAGGAAGATGGCATACTAATAGTGTCAGGTTGTTAAGCACAGGTCCGTCGGATTGCTGCTGATGAGGCAAATCCATCCTGACTTCAGGGTTCCCTTTCACACTCCATTCTCACTGTGAATGCACCGCTCATTCCTGAGACACATGAGAGGTGATCGTCAAGGCAGAAGGAAACCCTGGAGGAAACCGACTGTGTTGAACAGAGGACCTAATGATATCTACTCATATCCTCAGAGAGATGAGATGCTTCAATCATGAAATAAGAACAATATACTACAGAAAAAGAACAGCCAGATTTTTAACAACCAACTTTTCAAAGGTAAAGTATGGGGCATAAATTAAAAATAAAATCAAGACACCTTCCCAGAAAGAAGGACATCAAAGAGAGGTTATACTTAGAAGATAAATACAATACAAAGTAAACTAAAGAACTCTATTATTGTGCTGAATGATAGATATTTCATATATACAGAGAAGAAGGCATGGCAGGGGAAGGTCAAAAGTCAACAAAATAATAAGCATTTCCTAGAACTAAATGGTTCATATTTTCAGGGTCAAGGGACCTGCTAATTCTCAGGAAAGTGGGGGGAAATGGACTGTATGCCTGGTAACAAAACCCATGGTAGATCTGAGAGGTCCAATGAGGTTCCAGAGAGAAAACACTAGTTTATGGGAATCTGAATAGCCTTAGACTTCCCAAAGCAACAAAAACTGCCAGAAATAATGGAAAACATAATCACTGAAAAAATTCCAAGGAAGTAATTCCAACCCAGAGCTGTGCACTCGCTACACTGCTGACACATCTGGAGGCAATAGAAGTTATTTTCAGATGCTCATGGTATCACCAAACCTTCCAGATGCCTGTCTCCTCTTATCAGCTTCTTAGGGTTTACATAAGACACTCCCCTCACACCCGCTCAAATTTTGAACTCTTGGTATCCAGATGCTGGCCTTATCTGAGACCTTTTAGAAGCTTTAGGAAGTGGAGCTTAGTTGGAGAAGTAAGTCACCCAAAGATATGCCTTAAAATTTAAATTATCTCTAGTTTGTTCTGTTTTTCTCTGTTCCCCACCATTACCATGTTCTGCCCATGAGCCCCAAAACATGAACCAAATGACCATGGACCATCCTCTGATATTGGGATCCAAGATGAACCTTTTTTTTTTTCTTTAGTGTGTTTGTTGTCAAATACTTTACCACAGTGATAAGAAGAGTAATGAATACAAGGTTCCTGGCAGAGTTTTCCAGGATGGGAAATCCGGGAGGGCGTGGGAGTGGGAGGGAGACAGAGAGACCTGGCACGGGTGAAGTAGAGGAGACTTCACAGCCAGACAGATGCAGGGTCCCTGCAGAATGGTTTCGAATAGCAGGCCACAGGGAAACCAGATAGGGCTGCTCGGGATGTGCCTGTTGCATGTGCAAATGTCTTCAGAGACTGCAACCAGACTTTCAATTCCAAGGCGATCTCCAGGGATGAATGGAGCTTTCAGAGACAAGGAAGCAGGGGGGAGGTGGAGAGAGGGTGGGGTCGATCTCGGTTTTCTAGGTGAGAACACATCAGATGAGCGCTCTACCAGTGAGCCATGGCCACAGCCTAGGATCGCCTTTCTAAATTTATTTTTTGAGGTGACAGATAAAAGCCGTTTAAAGTAAGGAAATGTAAGATGCTGCCTGAGTCTTTCAGCAGCCGTGTCTGTGGTGTGAGGTTTTGACACCCTACATGACAGCGTGTGGAGACATAGCTGGTTGCTCTAACGAGGGAAAATGGTTGGGTAGTACTGGAATCCAATGGAAGGCTCCAAGAATGTAGCTAAACACGCTCCACCACCCACGGGCAGCCTCCCCATGAAGGCCCTCCAGCTCCAGATGGCAATAGTTCCACATCCCTGCATGAAACCTGGTCAAGATTTGAGGGTATTTTTGGTTTTTTTTTAAATAAAAATATACATACAAATATGCATATATGCAGAGCTAAAACAGGTTTATAGATCTTAAAATCCATAACTCAGTGAACTCAAGCTAAGAATAGAATAATTCCAAGAGACCTGAAAAGACATTCATAATTTAGGGCTAAATCTTTTCCAGAGAAAACAGCTGCTCTTCCAGGGGAAAACCTGGACATTTTCAGTGTTTAAGCTTCAACTTCAAATCCAAATATTACTCATGTCAAGGAGGGGGGGGGCAGAGCAGTTAGGGGGTGGGGAGAAACCAGAAAGTTACAACAGTCCAACACAGAGAACAAAGGAGGAACCAAATGCAACTCCAGAGGCCGAGACACCAAGCCTGCCTGCCTCTCATCAGTTAAGTGTGCATAGAGTAGGGAGTGCCCAACAAATGGCAGAACTTGTTAGCATGCTGCTGGTGTGCAAGTTAAACCACTCCACTAACAAGCCAAGGGAACCAATCCAGAGATGTCTCAATGTGGATGACATCTGGGTTAACTTGAAAGCCTCTCCCAATTATTTTCCTAATTATATTCATCTTCGTCATTGCTGAGGGCAAAATGATAAAGGACTGACATCTGAAAACACAAATGAGTTACGGCTGGAAGCAGCCCCCTTGGGAGCAGCAGGGGGAGGGGGACGCTCCTTGTTGTGAAGCCTTACGACCTCCAAACATGAGCCCTGCACATAAGTTCCTGCTTCAGCTTGTAGACAACAGCTAGATCACGGTAAAATTCACTATAAAGACAAAAAGGAAAGCTGTCTCAAGTACATGTTTTCCTGTAGGGTTTTTCTTTCTCAGATCTTGTTCTTGGACAGGGCTATAGGCCAGATTTCTCGGTCAAGGTTATTCAGAAGGGAAAGAGGCAGACTTTTTGAGAGGCAATTGTCTTAAGAGAATCCCATCACAATAAAATCTTTACACACAGTCTAAAGTGGACGGCCAACAAATGTAAACATTCCATCCTTTTTTCCTCTATCTTTCTGCTCTCTGTAGACATGGACTCACCATGTAGCTCAGGCTAGCCTTGAACTTGAGATTCTTCCATGTCTTCTTAATACTTGTAAAAGAAACACACTGTCACATTTTTAACCATCTGTCACCCAAGGTGATCTGACTCCTATGACAATGCTGAAGAGCTGAGTTTAAGTGACATAAACTAATAAAGACCCATTCCGTGGTAACATTCAGACATCCCAAAGCTCAGGAGAAACCTGGTAAGCCAGGCGAGGACTTTCAAATAGTCGCCTTATTAAAAGCAGCTCAACAAACGCTTTGAGAATCCAAGCAAGATGTTAGTGGTTATTCGTTTACTTTGTCACTACAAAAACCGGTCTAGCTGAATTGGTAGGTATCAGGCTCAGTGCGAGACCCTGCCTTAGACACTACGATGGAAGTGGTAGAGAGATGGCTCAGCAGTGAAGAACACTTGCTGCTCTTGTTTGGGACCTGGATTTGTTTCCTGGACAGCCCCTTGGCAGCTCATGACCATGACCCACTTCTAACACCAGTTTCAGATTTAATGTCGTCTTCTGGTTTCTGTGGGCAGCAGGCATTCACGAGTACACTTTGATACATGCGGGCAAACACACACCATGTTTTTTTTATTATTAAATATTAATAAAAAATGGCAAATGAATTGAAAAAGCCACTTAACATTGGTATCTGGCCTCTGTATACACACAAACATGAATATGCACCAGGCATGTGTGCACACACACTCATCATACACACGAACATAATCAATCAACTAGTTTCTTTCCCTTCTCTTCCACTCCCACACAGACATATCCACACACACGTGCCAAAGTTATCCTCTGGATATCTTACCGTTTTGCCTCTAGCACCCTTGGGACCAACCTCTCCTGGATCACCAGGGTCCCCAATATCACCCTAAATGAGTACATTAAAATTAATATTATTGAAATCAAATACATATGTCACAGAGGTATAATCTATGCTTGTAAATTGATTCTGATGCAAAGGCTTATACATTTTGTCTTTAAATTGAAACAAAGCCTGTGTTGTTCTCTCCACAGCATACCCAGTCATCCACCGGTTCATGGTTCAGTCCTCCAGACCAGAACTCAGGCTCAGTGGAGATCCAAGGCTCCTTTTGTTTGGTCTTTTGACCTTTAATTGCAGGGCCTAACATTGAGGCCAGTAAAACTTTCCAGAGAAACAGAAGGCTCTGAGACAGAGATTAGCATCATCGACTTGCGACCTGACACGTGGTTTTTCTAAATATCCCAGGGGAAAAAAATCAAGGCAGGTAAAATCTCACTATCTGGGTTTATTTTCTCTGCATTTTACCTTTCTTTAAGCCAATAGTTCTCAACCTGTGTGAGTCACGAACTACTTTGAAGATCAAACAAATCTTTCACAGGATGGAGTAAGGCCACCATAAAACACAGGTATTTACATTTTGATTCATAACAATAGAAAAATTATAGCCATAAAGTAGCCATGAAAATAATTTTATAGTTGTGGAACTGTATTAAAGGCTCACAGCATTAGGAAGGTTGAGAGTCACTGCTTAAGTTATAAAAATAAGGAGAGTAGTATGTTTGAGGCAAAAACATTTTAAAGGATTATTTTATTCCCTTTACCTATTAAAAAAGCT
The DNA here is from genome assembly GCF_963924665.1 of Micromys minutus. Taxonomy (NCBI): domain Eukaryota; kingdom Metazoa; phylum Chordata; class Mammalia; order Rodentia; family Muridae; genus Micromys; species Micromys minutus. The sequence continues at coordinate 36,610,734 of NC_137956.1, forward strand.
TGAAATATTTTTTAAAGTTCTTACTCCTAAACAAATGGATCATATTAAAACTTGGTGGGGGCAACCTGTTTCTTCCCTATGCCTCCATGCTGAAGTAGAATAGTTTCTCATTAACTGTCCTAAGATATATCCCCTGGATCTGGACCATCCCAACTCTCTCAAGATTGTGAAGTGCACATACCTTTGGTCCACTCTCTCCTGGAAATCCTTCTTGCCCCTGCCGTCAACAACAGAGAAAATCAATACACACACATCTGGCCCAAGGAAATTTATACTGTCTTTAGTTCCACCATCTTGTTTAGTTTTAACACTGCCCATTGAGGAAGCAGTGGTCCCACTGGAAACTAGGCTGCACTCTCAGAGGAACAAATTCCAGTTTCTAAATTCCGTTATTCATGGGTTACACATACAAGATAGCCATCTAAGACGAGAGCTACAAAGTGCTGAAGGAGAAAGAAATGGGGTGATTATAAATGGCCTGTGTTTTATCTGAGTACATGTGACAGGAGAGAGGGCCACTTGGCTATGTGTCTCTGAGTGACAAGTGACCTTTTTCAGATGGGTTTCAATGGAGAAAATTTAAAAGTTGAAATAGAGTCTGGGCTTGACCTTTCATCTTAAGGTTCTTTGTTTACCTTACTTTGGTCAAAGACTTATTTATTAAAGAGGTTTCCTACCCATACTTAATAAGAAATGTATACTTAAAATAAATTACCTTTTATTTCTGTATGAGTGTGTGTATTGTGTGTGTGTGTGTGTGTGTGTGTGTGTGTGCATGCTTGTGTGAAGGTGTGCCAGTAGAGTTCAGAGGAGAACATCCTGTGTCTTCCTCTAACACATACCATTTTCATTTTTGAGACTGACTCATTCATAGAACCCAGAAGCCACCATTATGGGTAGGCTAGCCAGTGATCTTCCAGGACCCAGCCATCTCTACCCTACTCTGCCATGCTGGGGCTAAAGGTACTATGATGCGGATTTGAACTCAGATCTTCTTGCTTTTGTGAAAAATTTTCTTACTGAGCTAGTCCTTGGCCCCTAAACTGTATTTTTTTTACAGATTTTATAAGTTTTTGATGAACACCTATTAATGACCATTGTTAAGGGCAATGAATTCACTTTGAGTTTACACATAGAGATTGGATCAACCAAACTTTGGATCTTTTTCTCACTTCTCAAATTCTAATTATCACTTATTTACAAAAAAAAAGCTTTATTCTAAAGTAAAAAAATCTTAAACACATAATATTCAAAAGGCAAAAAGGAAAAATTACCCAAATCTTTCTACCTGTAGCTATAACACATCCCCTGTCCTAATTAACTTCTAGCTTTGTAAAAATGCATTTTAGGTATGATGGGGTAAGCAGTTCTTCTAAGTACATTCTGAGTTTATACATTAAATGTCTATGTACAGCTTTAAACAGAGGCCTGGGAAGACCGTCCCATGCATAAAGCGTTCAGTCTACAACTGGGGGAATGGGAGCCCTGGCAGCCTGGCACCAGCGCATAGAGGCAGGCTGACCCCAAGGGATCAGTGGCCAGCCAGCCCAGCCCATTAGAGAGCTCCATGTTTAAGGAGAGACCCTGGCTCAAAAAATAAGTTGGAACAGGTTAAAGAAGGATCCTCCCCCCCCCCCCGCCCCATGTTAACCTCTGACCTCCACATGCACATCTGTGCGCTCATCCACTCTCCCGTGCTCACACACATTTTTATAACAAACTTCATATGCATTCAATTTATAAAGAGTCTAACGTTTAATGTCATAGGCTATTTGGTATTTCCTTTTCCTATGGGCAATTAATGTTTTCAATTGTCCTACATTCTGATGGACATTACCAAAACACCCCAGTTTTGAGTTTTAATTTTCAAAGCCTTTAGCAAGTGAGGCTTTTCCTCCTGACACCATCCTGGACTCCATTAGCGGTGCACTGAGCTCTTTTAACAAACCTGTATCGTTCAGATTGGTATTATAGATCTCTAGCTTTTTGTTTCAGAAAAAAATTATATTTTCTGAGCATTTTATAGTAATAATTGGGTATTTTTCATGATGATTGTATGTACATATATAAATATGGGCTCTGTGAGTTTCTGCATGCGTGTGTGTGTGTGTGTGTGTGTGTGTGTGTGCATGTGTGTGTGGGGGGTGTGCGTTTGCACATGTAGACAAAGGCAGAGGAGAACTTTGGGTGTTGATCTTTAAGTGTCTTACACCTTTATTTTGAGATAGGGCCTCTAGCTGGCCTAGGCATTTACCAAGTAGGTCTGACTGTTAGCCAGGAGCTCCAGAGGTTCCCCTGTCTCTGCCTACCATATCAGCATCTGCAGGATTACAAGCACCCACTACCACATCCGGCTAGTTACATGGATTCCAGGGACCAAATTCAAGTACTCTTGCTTGCACGGCAAGTGTTTTACTTACTGAACCATTTTTCCAGCCGCTTACGATGTGTTTTAAAGGGGCTGTTATTAGTATATCAAAATCACCTAGCTTCAGTCAACTTATTAATTTTCAGGCATTTACATATCTGGTAACACGGTCATCATTCATTTTCATTTTGCAGATACTGTTTGGACGAATGCATTGAGAAAAATGCTATAAAAAATTCTCACTAATAGCTGAAGCAACCATAACAATAGAAGACAAAATGTGGACAGCTCTTAAGCAGAGAGTTACACACAGGACGGCTAAAATTCAAGGCAGGTCAAGCTGGAACCTGCCAGATTCACTCGCCCGTCCCAGAAAAGCACAGCTGATTCTTGTTCAAGTTTTTGTTTTCAGCAGCGCCTAGAACCCTGGCATGATTCTCTACCATCCATCACACAGGACGTCAATAACTGAACTGTTAAAATAGATTTCTAATTGTACCAGACTGCTTCATACACTGCCTACTTCCTCCTAACCATGGCAAGCAAACAAAAGCAAATGGAGTAGGTCCAGCTTCCGTGGGTACAACTTACCTTTGTCCCTTTGCGGCCAATGCTACCATATCCTGGACTGCCGTCGTCACCCTGTAAGCAAAGCAGTTAATCACACACATCCAGACTACAGAGAGGTGGGCTTGTTTACAGGAGGACATGAGTGATAGATTTTGAAGTCTATCAGGAACCACTAGGAAGCAGGGTCCTCTAGCTGGGCAGGTACCAGGGACGGTGGTGAGGGCACTAAAAACCCCTGTACAACAGAAATGACAATTACAGATACTCATCTATATGATGTTGTAAAAAATCAAGAGAATATGCTGGACATCAGGTCCTCTTTCAGTAAAAGTAGGTATCGTTATTACTCAACCCTTTGGAGAGCATCGTATGTTAATACTTCAACTCAATTTTTAGTCCACCGAACAAACAAATCCTGTGAAGGCTTGTTAGAGAGCCCTGGGCAACAGGGGAAGGGTGGAATGATTTTTGATAAGAAGGTCCTGCAGGTCAGAGAAGGTCACAGGAGGATGCTATAGAGAAAGAGCTTAGTCTCTTTTATCATCTCATCTCAAAAGCATCAGGTTCATGATGTCTGTTGCCTTGGAAACACTGGCCAAGGAACCAATCAGAAATGACTATGATGCCTCTCTCGATTACAGCTAGACACAATAAAGCTAGCCAGAGATGGGGTCTTTAAAGGTCTTCTGGGCATTCCCCAGAGATGCAGTACAGACATCTGTTTGCTGTGATGTGAACATTATCCCCATATAGGTGATGTGTTTGAACACTTTGATCTCCAGCTGGTGGAACTTGTGAGGAGGGTTGTGGAATCTGCACAGGGTGGAGCCATGGATGAAGTAGGCCATTAGGAGCAGACCTTGAGGTTTTATAGTCCAGACCACTTTCTGCACATTCTCGGCTGCCTAGTTGCAGATACCATGTGACCAGGGGCCCATGCGACTGCCCATTTGCCTTCCCTGCCATAATGGATCATACTCCCCTGAACCCTAAGTCAAAATAAAGCTTTCCTTCACTCTTGCTTCTTGTCAGGTATTGGATTGCAGCACAGAGAAAAATAACCGATACACTACCCAGGTAAAAGGTTCCGAAGAGCAGATAAAAGTGAAAGCAGACCCACCTGCAGGCCCCGAGGACCTGGAAAGCCAGTGGCTCCCTTTTCCCCCAGGTCTCCAGGTTCTCCCTGTACAGAACAAAGAGAGAGGCCCTAAATTGGCTGCTTTGTTTATCCAAGGCAGGATCTCACTCTGAGTCCAGCGGGCTTTGACTTTGTGGAAGTCCTCCTTCCCCAGCCCTTCAGTGGTAGGACTGCAAGCATGAGCCACCACGTCTGACTTTCATTAGGTTGTCTGTGTAATAGTAAATCAGAAATGATGGCTGCAGGCACTGTTCAAGTTCAATGTGTCACAGCAGCGGGTCTGCATACCACACAGGAATGGCTGTGGCTGGCCAAAAGGTTTCTCCTCTACTCCTTACTCAATCTCAGCAAGTTGAATTTATTATTGAGGGGAGTTCACTATCTCAGCCACTCAGTGCCTTGAAAATGTACCCATCTTGATCCAGAAAGGAGTATCTCTGCTAAAAGAAATTAATAAAGCTGCTTCTCATGATGACCTGTGCAAACCACCTAGCTATGAGGATGGCAGGTTTATTAGGCTAGAGACCAGAGTATAGAGCAGTCTAGGAAGGTTTTCGACAAGCAGAGCATCTTCCATGGTTTATGAGCTGATCTCAGTAGTATCTTGGGGGTAACTTCAGCTACTTGGGAAAATGAACACGGACTTTGAAAGGAAGGAGAACTCCCTTTTTAAGAAAATAAAACATCTACTTTGAAGCAGTTTGAGAGGTACAGAATGACTGCACACACACACACACACACACACACACACAGAGAGAGAGAGAGAGAGAGAGAGAGAGAGAGAGAGAGAATCCTCAGCACCCCACAGGTTTTCCTTCCCCAATTGCTGGCCTGTTAGTTGCGGTCATTCATGCCCAGTCTAACAAATATGGTTTCATTGTCTTCACTGAAACCAGTTTTTCAGCCCCTACTTTTTACCTAGTATTTGTTGTTGGCTCCAGGTCCCCAGGACTTTACTCAATGTGACATCACCATAGATTATTTCAGACTGAGGTGGTTTGTCAGACTTCAGTTTCTGAATGACCTTGAATGCTCTGAAGAGCATGAATCAGGTATCGTATGGGATGACTTCTCACTAGGGCTTGTCTGGTACCTTTCTTTATTAGATTGGTTCTATGGGCTTTGAGGAAGAAGAACACAGGGGTACAAACTCTGTTCTTCCTACATCTTATCAAGGGTAAACTAAGCAGCATGGCTTTACTTCTATGGCCACTACCCCTGACCACCTTGTTGATGTCATAGTGGTAAGGCTTGCTCACTGTTAAGGTTGGTGGTTAGCTCATTTGGAAGAACAAAAGGATCATCCAGTGAGTGTAAGAACTGTGAACAGGTATTCTGAGGTATGGGGGTAAGACAGGATTGGAAGAGATGATGGAGGTCATCAACCCCAGGAACCATTTTCTCAGAGTGCTCTTAGGGACCATGTGTCCCACAAGCATCCAGGACTCATGTATGAAAGTCAACTTCCAGCCTCCTCTGAATGAGTTTCATAGTAAACTCCAACAATACATGCTTTAAAGCTTCCAAGCTGACCCAAGTTTGAGAATGCCCACTTTAAGGCAGGAAAGCAGGGAAGTCATATGGCTTGCCCAAGGCCAAAAGAGTGGTCACTCAGTTATTGGTAGAACCAGGCATGGAGCCCAGGATCACTGAATGTAAATGTACTGGAGTCTGGGCTGGGCATGTGTTCATCTCAGTCAATAGTGACACCAGAAATCAACCCATGTGGGGTTGGATTTGCATTGGGGCACTTGCCATGTCCCCAATTCTAGCTGTCCTACTTAAGAGTCCCTGTTGTTAATAAAGCTCTTGACTCCCATGGCTTCCCTAGATACCCTGCTTCTCCTCTGGCTCTCACTTTTCACCTAGCTCTGTATTCCATTTATCTCTGTGCCTCTCTTTTGGTCCTATGTGTTATACCCTATAGAGTACCTTCATTTCATATGCATTATGTCCACATCCATGGAAACATATCCACACCTGTCCCCACATACACTCCCCTACACACATGCAACCCTACACACTCATACACACACAACCCCCTACACAAACCTACACATACACACATATTCCCCTATACAACACAACCCTATACACACATTCCTACACATACAACGCTACACACCTAACCTTATACACACACACCCCTACACACATAACCCCCTACATACTTACCTACACACACATGCCTACACATAAATACCCCCTATGTACACACACACACACACACATACACACATACACACACACACACACACACCTACACACACACCTACACACACACACACACAACTCTAAACAGACACACAATACCTTACATGGTTCCCCTTTCAAACTGTCACTTTCTGACCATTCTTGCCAGAGAGCCCCAGAGTCCCTCAAGGTGCTTGCCCTGTCTACCCTCACATCTTATTACAAAAGCCAGTGAACCACCTTCACATCACTCCCCAGTTTCCTCCATCACGGGCCCTCGATGCCACTTCTCTAGTACAAATGTAGAGGCTCCTGCCTCCAATTCACTCTGGCAAGAAATCCCCCCCCCTCAACACACCTCCCCCTTCAACTGAAAATATACTTCTTCTTCTAAGCTTTTCTAAACCAAAGCTTGGTCTCAAGGAGAGGCTTAAAGCAGAGATACCCTTCTCGCTCCTTTGCATGACGAACTCCGTGACCGCGGAGATGGCTACTCTGTGTCCCTGGCTCTGAATTGACATGTGCTCAATATCTTGGCTTTCTCCTCCCCAGGGCTGCACTGTTGGGCCTAATCTTTGGAACCTGTTAACCACCAGATGTGATGGCTCTTTCCTGCTTCCCTGCCTTCTTTCCATCTCCTTTTCTTGTCCTTCTTTCCCAGTAATTGTCTTCTGTTTCCTCTCTTGTTCCTTTATAAATGGGCATCCCTAAAAGTCCTTTCAGTCTGAATGATTAAGAAGCCTGCATCTCCAAGCAGGCCCAGCCCTTGCCTCTAGCCCCAGAGCAAATGTTTCTCTTCGTTCTTTTACTTGTTCTTTCTTAAAACCATCTGCCTGTGTGACGGGATCACCACTCACCCTGGAATCCCTGGATCATCTAGTCCTTTCCCCCTGCCTCATTACTCTGAAAGAAGAGATTTATAGAACCACCATAAGTTTCTACCCTGTTGAGTTCCCCAGTCGCTGCACATCTTGGAGGCAATAAGAGCTGCCTACTTAGCATCTCCCAAGAGTCTGGATGTGTCTATAGGATCCCTTTGAAACAATTAGGGCTGCACCAGTGACAGAGGATTTGGCCACACCAACTACATTGATCTTTACATCACTGGCAGCCAGAAAACATTTCATGCAAATAATAATTCTTCAAATAGAGCATCCTGGGCTGCTCTAAGCTCCACACCTCCCTTCCTGCCCATTGCTAACTTTAGTGGCAGTTCTCCTCCCCCACCATTTCACTCTATTTCTTCAAAGCCTTTCTGTCCTAAAGGCCCCTTGAAGTCTGTATCTTCTTTGAAGTCTTTTTTTTTTTTTTTCCCAACACAGAAATATTTTTAATTGTGCTTTATTTAAACCCCAATTTTGGCCTCTTTTCCCCCCGTCTCTCTTATGCCATAGATCACTGTCTTCAGGCTGTTCTAAATTCTTTGGGATGTGATTTCATGCCCTGGGTATCATTGCTACTAGAACTTCATTCATTCATAAACACCCACAAAGCTCTTGTTATAGGCTGGGTCTTGTTCTCCTGCACCTGACTTTAAAGTACAACAGAAGCCTGCATCTTAAAGGGTCGTTAGCAAAGGTTCACATGAGAAGGAAAGAGCCAGAGACATAGGAAGGAAGGAATGATGCCAAGAGGGTGGGAGAGAGGAGGAAGTTCTTGCCAAAGCAGGTTTTTTTTTCTTTTGCCCTGAAATCCCTTAGTTGGATGGAAATGGGGTGTAGCCCTTCATGCGATTATGCTGAGCTGGAGTCCCTGACCTCATCTCGGTCCACACCCAGGTCCTTAGAGAGTGCTGGCTCTCCAAGAATCCAGCCAGTGCTTACAGGCAACAAGATGTGTTTTCCTCTGTGTTGAAAGGGCTCTGGCTGCCCCAGCTATCTACAGCTCTCTCGGGTAGCACAGGCTTTAATGTTGGAGGGGCTATAGAAAGAGTGTGACCTACTTTGTTTCCTTGGCTTCCCCAACGGCCTTGGATCCCAGCTTGTCCTTTGGGTCCTGGAGGTCCCTGGAATGAAACAAGGATGTCAGATATAGCAGGATGAGGCACAATTCTCCCCCGACGCTTTTATGTGTCTTCTATGAAAAATGAAGTGCGGAAGGAGGAAGAGTTAAAGGCTGAGCTGATCCTACTCTGGGAAATAAAATATCATAGTTGTCAAATAAAGACTAGTAAATAAAATTAATTAAGTATCCCTGGCCAGATGTGGCATAAATGATTACGATTCTTTGTGAGTTTCCATGTCCAAACGAGCCTAGGTTCCCACTGTTTAGCTCAGAGAACAGATGTTGCTGAAGTGTCCAGCATTTAAAGCCAGCTTTCCAAAGGACATCGGCCTTTAAGGAATGCTTTCTACCAGCACCAAGGGCTGTTTATCTTCATTTGCAAAGTGTGGTACGTACATTAGAAAGCTCAAAAAGTTTCGCTAAAACCAACGAGAAGTGTGTCGAGGGAGCACAGGCTAAAGGTTCCGAAGCTATTTCCAGAAACTCTTAGGAAACAGAACTGTCACTGTTGTGTCCTAGATCAGGGTCCCCTGTTATTGTAAACGCTTGTCAAACCAGTAAAAGGGATGAGTCTATAGATCAGCCAACGTAAATCATTCGGGATGGTGAGACTGAACAATGAGAACGTGGGTAATATATTGTTCTAAGCCTGGCAGAACTCTCCTCAAAGCATGAACCACATCCAGGGCACAGGATTCCTCTGAGTCCAGGAGGTGCTCAGTGGGGAGTAGTGCTTGCCACCAAGCTCGAGGACCCAAGTTCAATTTCTGCACTGTAGACGGTAGAGAAGAACCAGTTCTTCTGACTGGCTCTCTGACCTTTATACGTGTACATGTGTGCATACTCACACTAATACAGTATAAAAATGCTATTTCCATTAGACAGTGTAGACACAATATTATAATAACAAAAGTAACTTACACAGCCTTTACTGTGTGCCCTTAAGAGTTTCAAGCATTTATACCTATCAAACAATTTAATTTTTGCAACGTTCGAGGCAGAAGTTGCTCTTACTGTTCTTTCATTGTCCAAGGTACCATAGATAAGATGTGAAGGTGTAATCCTGGACCTAGGCATCCTGGCTCCAAATTCGATGTCTGTGGCTACTACTGTGCCTCCATCTATGAAGACCACAGACATCCTTCAATGTTCTCCACATTTGCGTGAGATGATTCCAGCCCCTCCTCCCATGGCTCTCCTCCCTGTCCCGTCCCCACCCTGTCAACATTTTTTAAAACAAAGTTTCAAGGCGACCCTTGAACTCCTAATGCTTCTACCCCTACTTCTATTTTCATTAGTTTATTTATTCACGTTCACATCTCAATATCAGGTCCCTTCTCCCGATCCCCTCTAACACAGATCCTTCCCCCATTCCTTTCCCCTGTTCTCGTGAGAATGGGGCAGCCCCCATCATCACCTCCACCCCATACTTCTTTTTAAAAATTAGTATTTATTTGTCCTTTGACAATTTCATACATGTGCATAATGTAATCCGGTTTCTCTCAGCCCCACCCCTCATTTTTTCTCTCCCACCTCTTAATTCCTCCCCACTAAGGTCCCTTTTCCTGTTCCCTTTTGTTTCATGATCCACTGAGTTTAAGCAGGACCACTAGAGTGGCTGTGAATGTGAAGCTCTCTAGTAGAGTCTGGGGGTTCACCCTACCCCCACCTCTTGAGCACTGGTTCTGTAGAGAAGCACCCCAATGCTTGGCTAATTCTAACCATTCTTGATGGTATGTGAGATACCACTGTTATTTAGCTAAGAACACACATTTTCAAAGAACAAGTACAGCTCCTAGTATGATTAGTATTTTGGACGTAGTTCTCCATTGTGTTTCTTTGCATTTGGAGATTTTTGAGAAGGTCTTAAGGGCAACAAAAAAAAATGAGAAGAGAAATTACGAAGTAGAACAAGTAAACAACAACAACCAACAAACAAAGATGTCAAACTTGGTGAGGCATCAGTGAAGTGTTGCTGAGAGAAATGCTTATAGATGTGAAGACATAATTCCTTTCAAAAATGTCTTCCTGGTCATGACACATCAGCTTGGTTTGTTGGGTTTTTTGTTTTTTGGGTTTTATTTTTGTAATCATAATCACATATTGGCTGAATTGGTGCTTTTCATTTATGCAGAACACCGAGTACTGTGTAAGATAGTAAGCCTCTGGTATGCCATCAATAGAAATCACACTCCCTTCTAAGATGTAAGTCCCAAAGAGAGCTTTCAAGTCTGCAGTAAGAAAACACATTGTTCCATTAGAGGATTCCTCCTGTGCCATAAAACAACACAAGACCTATGGGGAAGGGTCTGGAGAGCCAACAGAAAACGGTTCTCTCCTGTGTGTCTGGCTGTGCTGGTCTCGGTAGATTTCCTTCAGAAACAGCTCTCTAGAGAGCCCATTCATCATGTCCCAGACACAGAAAATCCTGCTTGTCTTTGAAACTCCATTTTAACAGCCGGCAAGAAGACTGTTTCATAAAAAAGCAAGCAGAGAAAGAAAAGCAGGGTTTTCAGCCAGAAAAATGCAAGTGCTGGTAGAGAGGTGTGGTGCCTTTAACCAGCTGGCAATGCCAAAGGCTGGATGATTTATGACTATGCCACTTCTTGCCAAAGTGAGATTAAAGGAACCCATGGATGAAGGTGCCCCACAGAGCACATAGAAAATTTACTCTGATAACAGCCTTGGCTAACACTTGGGACCCTAGACCTTTGGGTTTCAGCTCATCTACATACCCACATCAATATTTGATATCAACAGATGAGGTATAGCCCAATATATTTTTTTCTTTGTACTTGATTTTTTTTTAAATAAAAATCTCCATTTGTGGTACCAGCTAGCTTCTAATGATCCAAAGATGTAAATGCAGAAGAGTTTTTTTTTTTTTTTTTTAATCATTGGTTTAGTTCTGCTATGAAATTATGAAGTTTTCATGCATTGGAAAAGAGTACTTTCATCAAAACCAGGAACAAACCTTGTCAGGAACAGATATTAATGTACTTTAGAACAGTTTGCCATGGTTTACAAGTTTATGCAAATAGCCTCTTAAATATTCTCATAATGAGCACAACCACTTAAATGTTGGGCCTCTGCCCGGGGTTGAGATAATTCATGTAAAGTAATGCATTTCCCTTGGTACTCCTATTAGTGGAGGGGTGAAAGTCCCAACTGGGTCTCTCATTCATTCATTTACTGCTTGATTCATTACATAAAGGAATTGAACTCTGTTGTGCCAGGGACTGTAGATCCAGCATAAGCAAGACACTAGCACGAATAGAGCTTGCAACGTGTAAATAGAGACCAACAGTCACATATATACAATGCTAGCCATAGACAGGAAGCAGATCACACAGGGCCTTGCTACTCAATGTATGGTCCAGATCTGCAGCATCAGCACCAAGAGGGGACTTAACTGATCACACAGCATCCCAAGCCTCAACCTAGACCCACTAGATCAGGACCTGCATCCTAACATACTCTTAGCACATTATGACCGAGAAGTGTGGACATTGGTCATTCTAAAACCTGGTGTTATCTAGGAAGAGTTTAGGATTATCGACACTACAGCTTCACTAGCAGAGGATCTAAGTGCTTTGAGGACAGTCCCAGTGGCAACATGTCTAAGACTCTCCAGGAAACTTAAAAAAGGGTGTTTTGTGATACCCTGAAGCTAGAGTTACAGGAGGTTGTGAACTTGTTGAGTCCTTTGGAAGAATTAGCAAGCACTCTCAGCACTAAATACCACCACTCTAGCTCCCCCAGGAGGTAGGGTAGGCAACTCCAAGTGGCTTGTATGCAGGGAGTACTGTATCCTCATAGCACAGAGAAGGAATTGTTAACCTTGGCCAAGAAGCTGAGGCAAGGAGGTCTAGAGAGGATCTTCTGGCTCTACTACAGTCTATATGGTGCAGAGGCAGGGGCTGGGGGAGATGGGGCGGGGCGGACGGACCGGGATACAATGAAGCTGCAGTTTCTCACACTGAAGTCAAACTAAAACCTCCCAGCCTACAGGCAATGTGTAATTTACCTTTAGGGAAGAAACCACCAAAGCATCCACCTTCAAGCCAAGGTCAAAGCCACATACAGTTGCTTTCTCCTTACGTACCTGGGGACCTTTCATTCCTAAGCCTCCTTTATCTCCTTTCTCACCGACCTCTCCTCTTGGACCCTAAATACATAGAATCAAAGCATTAGTTCCTCCTTCAGTGAGAACCCCTGAATGTTAAACTTGCACACTAAACGAATGCTAAGCCAAGGTAATAGAGACTAGGCAGAGTCAGACACACTGTGGCTACCGTGAGGGTCTCTGAGCTCCTCCTCCTCCTCTGTGTAGGAATGCCGCAGACCAGTCTGAGCCTGAGGTGGTTGAGCCTATTTAGCCCAAGGAGCTAGGGCCCAGAGGAAGCACCCCAAATTTGAAATATGTTTACTACTGCCAATTGTCCTAAGCCTCTGTGCTCCGAAGCCCTATGACTTTTATCTGGGGAAAAAAAATGCTTCCTTTAATAATATAAATCTAATTCCAGAACATTTAAATCCACTTTCTATTCTATAACCACAACAAAGATGGGTCATAAAGAAGACACATCACATAGCAAGATGAAATGTAGAGAGCTCCAGTTCTGGAATGTTCTATTGCCTATGTACTATGGCATGCATAGGCTGCAAAGAAACTTCATGCGCCGTGTTTGGTATTTTGCTTCATTTTAAATTGTGCTGTAAATAAAAAAAAAAAAAATAATGGTCTATAAACCGAAAGAACAAATGCCGGACGTGACTCTTACGGCATGAAATAAAGGCAGTCAATTTATTGAGATGCTTCCCGAAGATCCCACGGCAAATATTTCTCACTTTAAAGTAAGAAAATTGAACCTTCTGCAGCTGGCACAGAATGACAAATAAAAGCCATCAAGCGGGAGAGAGAGAGAGAACTGGCTGAAGGGAAGGCTGTTCACCACGCCGAAATCTTGGCAATATGTGCACGAAGCATCTCCACCGATGTCTTGATGTATTTTGCCCAACCTCCACGCACAAACTGCCGATACATAATGCCTTTACTTTTAAGTACTTGCTTTAAAACTTTGAATAATAGAGCCAACGCTCGTCTTGCCTAAGCCAAACAGTACACCTGTTTGTCATACATTGAAAGCTAAATTTAGAGGGGAAAATTACTATTTTGATAGTCTGCTTTCTACCCAATCCCTGCTCCCCAGTCCCCACCCCACCTCTCCCCCTCCCTCATTCCTTTCCTTCCAGGGCTTGTAAGAACGCATTCGACCACCAAGCTACGGTCTAGCCCAGCTGCTTCCGTCCCTCTCAGCATCTGCTCCCTCCCTTTCTCACTGTGATTTAAGCTCTACTTTAACCCCACCAACACATATTTCCTCCTCTCTCATGTGACCAGTGTGAAGCACCAACTATGGCTTGCTCTTTGTAAAGGAAAAAGTGCTGGAGGCCGGTCCCCAGAGAAGCGAGCTGGAAAGGACAGGCAGTGTGCCACGCTATATAGATCACCCCACTGAAGCCTCCAGCTGCACTTGGAACAAATCTTTCCTTGAGTTGAGCCAACGTTTCAACACCATGGACATTCCAGGGCTAGAACACTGAGCTATTACCATATTAAATGGACCACAATCCCCCACATTGGAGGCTCAACATTTTCCTTGGCTCAAGGTCTCTTGGATTATCCTAAGGATCCTGAACCCAGCACTTGGGGCCAGCTGCCCAGCATGTTCCTCTCTTTCAACTTCTTGACAGGAACAGAACTCTAAGAGACCAAGCTCTGTACACGACTCAATGTTATCTGCTTGCTTTATTAACCTGAACACACTTCCAAATAGGGCATGTGAAGGGTTCTGTCCAGAATATAGATTGCCCATACATAGACTCTCATGCACACACATATGTTCTCTGTGTGTACCTGTGGGCCCTTAAGTCCTGGCGAACCTTCAAGTCCATCTAGGCCTGTGATGCCTGGATTTCCCTGTGATGAGAAAAAAAAAATTTACTAATCTATTAGCCTTGTCTCTTCATGTGCAAGATTAGAAACTTTTTCCCAGTGGCAATGAAAGGTCTTCCCCAAAAACCAAAGGTTTCTTTCATTTTTAACATTGTAGAGTTTCACTATGGTCTGACAGTGTGGCTGGGAATGGGTTTAGCACTAACCTCACAGTGCTTCTAACCTAAGCATGTGTGCTCTGAAAAATTCCAAACCATGGCTGCTCTTTCTTAAAGACTGTACATTCACGAGGCACAGTGTAGGATGTGCAAAAGGTGTGTGCAAAAGGGACACCACACAGTTCCTGCTTCAGTTTCCAGAGGACCCAGAATATCCAGTTTGTGTTAAACTTTCATTGTGTTCTTTGGGTTTAGATGGAATTTTTCACACAAATTGTAAGTTGGAAAGGCTAACAGAACACAAATCCAAGAAAGGTTACTTAGAGTTTATATTCAAAAGCCAACCAAAATAAAAATTAACCATTGGACTAAATAGTATCTTTGATCATTTTTATGTTTAAGCATTTTTAATGTCTTTGAGAATGTTTAATAAAGTGACCCAATTTTCAATCCATTTTGAATTTTAAAAAATGTAGTCAATATTTTTCTAACAATCGATTCTACAACCGGTATAATAAAAACCCAAAATTTAAAGATAGACAGGAAGAGATATTATCATCTTTATCCTAAATGGCTGAACACGAGTCATTTATCATTTGAAGTTAAGAAAAAAAAAAATCACGGACCTGTGGGCCTGTCTGTCCTCTTCGGCCATGAACGACCTAAAACAAAACAAAAGGGAGAAAAATAGATATTCTCAGTTTAGAAAAGATGGGGTGTGTGTGTGTGTGTGTACATGCACACACACACACATATATGCACATATATATGTATGTATACGACTTAAATTGGTAACAGATACCTCAAGGTACTAACATAAATAACCCCCACAGTGTGCTTAATGCATTCAATTACCCAGTGACTTGTGAGAACAGGCTGTCGCCGACTCTGAGCTCCTGAATAGGGCAACAGGTAATTGAGATCATAGACAACCCGAAGGCAGCTGTACACAGAGAACAGGTCTTAGCAACACACCTCCAAGGACTGCTCTTGGCTGCGTCACTGGCTGATCTGAACTAACTTTCTTTCTTATTTTCCCCCAAGCACTACTAAGTCAGTCAGGAATTGGATGGACCAGCCAAGGGACAGGATGCCAGAGGAAAAACTGAAGATCAACTCCAGGAACGTCATAATAAATCCCCTAAGCTCAGAAGTTAAAGAGCCAAACTAGTTTGATTTTTTTTTAAAGCCAAGCAATATGATTAGCTGTGAGAGAGCAGTCATCTCAAGTATACAAAAGTAACTTGATTCATTGTATCAATAAAATCCCCAAGCCAAATAATATTACCCAAGAGGAACGGGAGATTTCTATTCTACATAGGGTTAGGGTTTAAGTTACCTTTCTAGTCAGTAGTCTGTAGTTCAGATAATCAATGACATATCCTATCTGACTTTGTTACTTAGTAAATCAGAACAAAACTCACATCCATGGTTCACAAAATCCAACAGCCGAAAGACAATATTGTCTTGCTGCAAACTCATGAAAAGTGTTTGGACAGGCCAGTACTGCTAAGTGTATTTCAAAGTATGTTGTCATCTAAGAAGTAGAGGTGTGTGTGTGGAGAAATGTCTCATTTCTTTCAAACAAGAATAAGTCATCTTCAAGGTCCAAATTCTCTGTCAGAGAAGACAAGGAAGTCATTTTCAAAGGGCTGGAAAGACAGCTCTGAGTCCAAGCACATTCACTGTTCTTGCAGAGGACCCTAGGTTCAGTTCTCAGCCCCTACATTAGGCAGCTCACACCTGCCTGCACCTCCAGTTCTAGGTGGTCAAACATCCTTATCTGTCATTGACAGGCATCTGCATACATGTGGTACACATACGTTCATACACTCACACGTACCATTTTTATACATTTAATAAGAACCTGTTTTTCACAATGAATTGTTCCAATTCAAGTCAATTCATTGCCATTCAGAAAAATATCCACCAGTAGACGGTGCCATTCAGAAAACCATCTGCTACACTCTAAAGGATAATAGATGGGAACTACTCCCCATCCCCCAACCCCAGCAAACCCTGAGTCTTTGGCCTCCAGAATTCCACACTCTTGGGGAAGGAGAGATAAACACTACAAATATTTACAAGGCGGAGCATAGCACATGCCCAAGGATGGGAAGACAGTTTCAAAGACAGAGATTGGTCAGAAGTTGGTCAGAAGTGAAGTCTTCCCAGAGGAAGAGATGTGAAGATTGGTTTCAAGGCTATGTGTGAATCTTTCCATCAGCGACTCAGTCTGGGTGATGAAGTAAAGGCAGGAGAACAGAAGGTATTGTAACAGGGATTAGAGATGAGAGGGGAGTTGTGAGGTCACTAGGATGACTGGCTTGTCCCACACTGAGCCCCTGCGGTCTGTGGGGCAGTTAATACACATGGTTGGACCAGGTTTCTGGTGAACACAGTTGGTTGGAATGGAGGAGACAAGAATGTTATATTCTAGCAAAACAACTCACCAGTAGGTTTTAAGGGCTGCAGAGCAGAGCTTCACACGAAGGATATTTCTAGCAAGCATTTGAAACATCAACATTTGCTCTTGTTTGTCTTTTGTATGTGGTTGTATATGTGGATGCACATGTGCACACAGACAACAGAGGACATCACTTAGGTGTCATTTATCTTATGTTTTGAGACAGGGTCTCTCCATTGGCCTGAAGCTCACCAATGAGGCTGGGCTAGTTAGCTGGCCCACAAGTCCCAGGCATCTGTTAGCTTGCCTTCCCAGTACTGGGAGTAAAAAGGTCCAGCACCACACCCAGCTACGTTCTGTGGACTCTACCTCAGTTCCTCAGGCTTGCTTGCAAGCACACCATCTCTTCTGCTCTGTTCCCATGTGACTTTAAGATCTGATTTTGAAAGAGTTCAATGGCATGAGTCACCAGATCTCTGGTGTTCCTGTTCTGTCCAAGGCTTGGGGGCTGGTATGGTGAGCAAACACGGACTCCTGTCCCTAGTTGAGGGGGGTTAGGCCTAATGGGAGAGACCGGACTTGACATCTAAGATTGTGTACGTGATGGAAATAAACCCAGAAGTGGTCACCCAATACTTATGCTGCTTTGAACTACAAAGTCATGGGAGAGAGAGAGACTGGCAGACTTGAGGCATAAAAAACAGATGAGGAATTAAGGCAAGCGATTTTGCAGCCTGGCCTAGCCTTCTCAAGTGGTTTACATAGGAAAGGTAAACCTTTCGCAGACTATTAGAAAGGTATGCTCAAAGACTGACTGGGGTCTGGCAACACACCCAGAGATCCTGACTCCTCTTTAAAGCAAACATGAGTGGGTACATCAAGGAAGGAAAGTAACCTCAGGGGACCCGAGGGAAAATAAAAAACTATGTAAGACGGTCACCCGTTTCATGGTTCTCACAGCCTGGCCTTCCGGGTACTTAAAAGAACCCTGTTTTATGGGTAGATATGACTAATTTGGGACAGAAAGTCACCAGGAAGTGAGTAGAGTGTTAATGGCAGATACACCATGAATTCTGACTCTTGCTGCCCCAAAGTTGTCTGAAGGCCTGTAAAAAGGTACCCAGAAGGATGAATGGACAATACCACCAAACCAATGTGGGCCAACCTAGAATGAAAGCCTGCTTTCGCTTGAGGCTACAGTTGTTTCTCATTATCCCTGGCAGAGGATCTGTTTCAATTCTCAGCACAGTCTGGTTCAGAGGGCGTCACCCCTTCCTCTTTCTTGCCAATGCCCCGGGGTTATACTTTCTGGTTGTTTCTCCTGCCCTTGGTCCAGGCTTGTATCTTGGCCTCACTCTGATAATAGCTTGTTCACTGGGCAGACCTGCCTCCCTTTCCAGCAGTTGCTTTCATATAAAAGAGGAGTTTACCGCCTCTTCTTCCTTTCCAGGAAGCATCTAGCAAAGTCTGGGGACATTTCTTGTTGGGTACATTGTTGGCACCCAGTGAGCCAAGGCCAAAGGAGACATTAGCATCTTTCTGTGCGTGATGCAGCTGTTCAGCAAGACTTCAAACAAAGTGGAGAAACATTGCTATGGTTAGTCAGGGGTTCTTATTTTCTGCAGAGAACTCTTGTTTGAATTCTTAGCTCTAGTACTCAGGGAGTTTCTGGTTCATTGATGGTGTTCAGTGTTTGTCAAGTGAATAGAGATGAGACCGGGTTGCTGATTTCCATTTCCCTGCATGCCAACCCCTGTCCCCACTACTTGCCACTCTCTAACCATGTGTCAGTTCAACAGCTTTTTATTGCACTAAAGATTCCTCAATGCTCTTCATCCAGACACATATTCTGTGGGTATATAACGTGCTGGTAATGGAACAGAGAGTTTTGAACATGAGACAAGGACTCAGCCACCAAGCTATGCCCCCAACCCAGCATCTACCTAATACTTTACAGTTTTATAAATCACACCTTTTTTCTTAAAGAAGAACAACTTCTTGCAATTATTAAAATAATAAATCCTTACTTAATATTTGAATGAAAATCAAACAAAAATATAAAATCATCCCAAATCCTCTATAAAGAAATAAACATGATCAGGGTGGGAAAGATGTCTCAGGGTTAAGAGCACTTGCTGCTCATGCAGAGGACTCAGGCTCAGTTCCCAACACCCACATGGTAGCTCACCACCATCTGTAAATACAGGGTAATCAATCTGATCCCTCTTCTCACCTCTGAGGACATCAGGCATAGGTGTACACGTACACATACAGAAAGACAAAACACTTAAACATTTAAAAAGTACCTAGGAAAAAGGAGTAGTCATTGGCTTTTGGTAGTCAGGATTTCTGCACTCATGGGATTTTTCTGGTACCATTTTACACAATGGCACTTTTACTCAAAAGGGGGCGTGTGGTTATCCATTTTTAAAGCTCAGTTTTGGACTGGAGAGTTGGGTTCGTGCTTGTTGCTCTGCCAGAGGTCAGGTCCAGTTCCCAGCACTCACACGGGAGCTTACGACCATTTGTACCTCAAGTTCTGGGGGACCCAATGCCCTCTGCTGACCTCCATGGGCACTGCATGAAGGGTGCACAGATGTACAAAACACTCATATGCATTTAAAAAAAGAATAAGATCTTTAAAATGTAAGTATCACATTAGCCTTTCTTGAACAGAAAAGTAAAAATAAGGAACCGGGAACCCAGTGGCACCATTTCTGCTACGCTGCCAGTCTGGCCTCCTCTTTGTCTTCCTGCGCTCAAGGTTTACCAATTGGCGCCTTTCGCTTTCATCCCACCAACTCTTGAAGCTCTTACTCAGAGCAAAAATACGGGCTTCATTTCTTTCAGACTTGATCTGTTCGCCAGGGTTTCTATTTCCTCACAGTCACTCTTCTAATGGGGAAGGGGTAGGAGGAGTGATTAATTTGCCATTTGGACATGGTTATCCCCACTCTCTTTTGTGGTTTGATTAGCTAATCATCCGACTCACTGGCAACAAAGATTGGTCATCTTTGGAAGGGACTCTGTAGACTGAAAACCCCTGGGAACTGTGGTGGGACATGGAGACACTCTAAAACACCTTGGGGTCAAGAGAATCTTTACATCTTTCCCCAACTTTAGACATTCAGGAGAGTCTTAGGATTCACAGGAAGCCCTCCAGGTCCCAGTGTATCTGTCATAATCTCCACTGTTTGCGGCCTCCCTGGCCTTGGTTTCTGGTCACCAGTGATCCAAACAAAACACCATTCAGTGTCCACTGTTTTCTACCCCCTCGGATCACTGAGATGTATGGGGCTATCCTCTGCTCACTGGAATGTATGGGGCTATCCCTGTTCCTCTCAGAATCCACATTTTAATTCTGCAGAGCTGTGTTCACCAGTTCTTTCTGGATGGCTGAAGTTACTCTGAGAGAAATCTGATCCTGGCTTCAGAGCTAAGCAGAAAGTGAACTTTCTTTCCCTAGTCCATGTGCAAAGATAGTCTTCCAGTGTCAGTCCTTGCCTGTGGCTTGAAGGTGGGGTCATTGAGTCTTTTTACTTTGTTTTGCTGAGTTGCACAAAAGAGAACTATAGCTGAGGTGTACCCCTGCTTTGTCTATTGTCACTAGTCCGGCTTTGGCCCCCCATGACACAGAGGTACCTATCACTAACAAAGAGACCTCCTCCTTGGAAGCTGTGGTTTGGTATGACCTCTGGGGACCTCAAAACAATAAGCACACTTTCCTTCACACCAGGATATATTCTTAACACTGAAAATGTTTTGCAGGGGAATGTGAGCCCACGAAGATGTCCTTGCAGAAAGCAAAGGGCAGAGAATAAACACTCCCTCATCTGCATCTGCATTGAAGCAACATTAACAAAACTGGTAGCTAATAATCACACTCTGCACAGTTTGAGTGCAATCCCCGCTCCTATTTCTATTTCCCAGCCTAAAGAACATGGGTGCGCTTCCAGATGCAAAAACACTTTCCTGGCAGAGTATATAATAGCTAGATTCACAAACTACTTCTGCCCAGAAAACACAATGCCTCCTGACTGCCACCTACTCAAG
Source organism: Micromys minutus (assembly GCF_963924665.1). Lineage (NCBI taxonomy): Eukaryota > Metazoa > Chordata > Mammalia > Rodentia > Muridae > Micromys > Micromys minutus. The sequence continues at coordinate 36,631,584 of NC_137956.1, forward strand.
TAGTTTTTATTTGTGCTCAATTTTAAGACATTTTGCATTTTGAGGGATGGGGTGAGCAGGCTGTATAGCTAAACAATAGAAAAGAAAATGCTGTGAGATGAGACAAAATTGGTATAATTTAGACTCTGATGCAGGTGTAGAAGTGAATTCCTTTAAATAATCTCTTACTGGATAAAGGCTTTCTATTTGGAATCTCTGTGTGTTTTTCTAAGCAGTCCCACATAGAATGTTTTAAAGTGTGTATTTAAACAAAGCCAATAAAATAAGCTAAAAACAAAATAACCCCCCCAATGGGTTCCACCAATGTGCTGGCTGGATTTTGTCAACTTGACACAAATTCAGGAAGAAGATATTTTAATTGAGAAAATGCCTCCATAAAATTGGTCTGCAGGCAAGTCTGTGGGGAATTGTCCTGATTCATGATTGATGTAGGAGGACCCAGCTCACTGTGAGTGGTACCATCACTGCTGGACCAGTGATACCCAGTTGTGTAAGAAAACAGGCTAAGCAAGCAAAGAGGAGCAAGCAGTAAGCAGCATGCCTCTGTGGATTCTGCTTCAGTTCAGCTTCTGCCTTGAGTCCCTGCTCTGACTTTCCTTAGTGATGGTTTACATGTTGTAAGTTGAAATAAACCCTTTCCTCCCCAAGGTAGTCATCTTGTGTTCTATCACAGTACAAGAATCCCTGAGGTATTCAACAACCTGGTCTAACCCTCAGATACATGCCTAAACCAGGCCTTCTCTTTCTCTTTTAACTTCTTTTACTTCTAATTTTAAATTTTTGAGAATTTCATATATGAGTTTACTATATATAACATTATCTTCTCCCTCTATCTACCTACCCTAAGACATACAGGGATGCTATACCCTTTAAAATCTCAACACTATGGTTACCTAAATAAGACCTGCATGCCGACATTAGCAGTAGATCTGTACATGTGAATGAAGAACTTTAGGCTATCAATCAATGGCTGCCAAGTGAGGGAGAATCAGCTTTCTTCCCAACTCCCAACACTGAGTAACATCACTGGCAGCTTCAGTTAGGTCAGCAAGTAGGCCAAACATTGACCACCTTCTCCTCACTGACACTGTTTTCTCTGAATCTTTCCTTATGGGTAATTTCCTGTGCAGCCAGCACTTTCTTACTTAGGCTTCAAAGGGCTTTACCAGGCCAGTCCCATTCTGACATAGCTCAGTGTCTCTAGATGGCATCCTTAGCCATCAACAATCCCAGCAACTCCCCACAATCAGCTACTTTGATCACAGCAATGGGATCCATGAGTCTAGAAGCTCCTTGCCTCGAAGGGCTCTTACCGTCTTTCTTCTTGAGCCTGGTGTTCCAGGAGAGCCTGGCCAGCCTCTTCTGCCCTGCCAGAGGAACAAAAGAATGTGTGACGGCAACATCACATCACTGACAGAGTTCTCTTTTAACATCTGTCCATGTTCCAGAAGAGCTCATAGGAGGGATGGAGTCATATTTCGCTAAACTGTGATACTGTCTTCCACCGGTCATAAATCACACCCTTATGTGCGTCACAGGGATCAGCAACACAACTCTGACAACACGGCTTCAGACTTCAACTGCTCATTGTCACTAATTCATGTTTGAGACATGGGTTGGAATACTCAAACTATCCCAACCCTGTCACCTAGCATAGCTTGAATGTGGCGGGCAGGCCACTACTGGTTGGGCCTTTTGTGCACCTTGGGTTGTGTATTTGTTGGGGGGTCTGCGTGTGTATTCAGGTGCATATGGAGGCTGAGAGGTTGACAGATGGTCTCTCTCAATTGCTCTCCACATTATTTTTTAGACAGGGTCTCTAACTGCAGCTGAAGTTCACAAATTCAGCTGGTCAAAGAACAGAGGAACTTCTTGCCCAGTGTGAGATTACGGGTCTGTGCCACAACAGCTGCCTTTTAAAGTAGGTCCTGGGGATGTGAATCCAGGTTCTTCTGCTTCCACATGGAACGCTTTAACAAGTGAGTCTTCTCCCCAGACCCCAGCTGGGATTCCCACCAAAGCGACTGCTTCTTTGTCCACCCTGTGTAGAGTAACGCCTGCCCATGAATAAAGCCCGAGTGCAAAAGTATGGAATGACTGATTAGCCGGGAACACACAAAAGTGGGCTGTTCATCATGATCAAGGCTTACATAGAGTGGGAGGTGGGGTGGGGGCCTGGTGTACCAAGCAGGTCATGGACAGAGCAGGAGAAGGAGGGAGCATGGCTGACTCATTCCTACCACATCAGGCTTCTGATCTACAGGAAGTTAGCCAGGGAGCTTGTTCCTTAAAAGGTATCAGAGACACACATTATCCACACAATTTTCTAAGTCCTAAGTAATAGGATAAGGGGACTAAACTGTGGTCTGTGAGATCTCAGAACAACCCCCAGAGACTTGCCTTGTGGGAGGAGCCACCCATCACCAGCTCTCTTGCCTTTCCATAGCCGGCCAATCGGGTTGCATCTTCCTAGCATGTGTGGATAGCATCCTAGCACCCCTGGATGGTGGGATGGCCAACCATTCTGGTAGTCCTTTAAAAAAAATCTATTAAATCAACAATTCCTTCCTTTTAAGCTACAGTTTGGATGTCTGTATTTATGAAGACCTGGAGGGTGTGGCTTTGTGGCCGTGGCTTAGTGAGGCCAATTGACAAACAATGTTCCTAATGTCTCAGTTCAGACGTTGACAACGTTTCTAATGCCTTGCAGCAAGAAATAAGCAGGAGTGAAAGATTTGGGGTTTTTGTTTTGATTTTTTGTTTTGTTTTTCTTCCCACAATAGTCTTCCTGTACTGAGCCTATTCTCTTATTCCAAATCCCCCTCAGGTGTTTTCTATCCTAGTTCAAAGACACTGAGCCTCTCAGTCATTACAGCAGCAAGTTTACTTCCAGATGCCCACATAATTACTTGTCTTCCAAGGTCTCCTTTCAAGCCCTTGGGTCCTTGTATGCTGCTATCACGTCCAGGAGCTCCCTAAAAAGAGAAAAAGAAAAGGTGAACAGGTTTTTTTTTTTTTTTTTTAAATAGAGTGTGAATTCAATAAAGAAAGGAGAACTGGGTTGAAGTGACAGATGGCTCACTAGTACTTGATTTGCCTCCCTGGCTTGCCATTTGCAGAATCAGAGTGGATACCCAAGGTGAGCACATGGGGAGAAAGCAAGTGCTCACCACAGGAGGTATGGCCAAGGGAAAGCAAGGAGACAGAGTCTGTGTCCTACCCTGGGCTAGGGGGTGGGGAGAGCCTGCCCTTCTCTGGGCTTTTCCTCTTTTCCTGGACTCCCAGACAAATTTGCACTTGAGAACTGGTAGGATTACTCTTCTGGGGAGAAGTTAAACACTCATGGGGACATGGTCCTCACAGCCATATGCAAACTCTGACCAGTGCTGAAGACCACACACCTGCCAAGCTGCATGAGCCATAGCAGTTGCTGGGGAAGGGAGACCCTGGGGAAGCTGCCTCTGAGTTGCCAAGGAACTCTAGGATATAGATTTTGCCCAAGTCACCCTCCCTCCTTCCCTTTCAGTGCCCCCAAGTCACCAGTGCCCTTATAAATAACTCCCTTCATATTCCCATAATAAACTCAAATAAACTCACTGGTCCACTAGACTAGACTTGTATACAATAATTTCTTTGATTTGTCATCTGGTGTGGGCAGATGTTTGTTAATGAGGACAAGTCACAGAATACCCAGCAACCTGTTTGTCCCCACGTTCTAATCTCATCCCTGGTTTTTAGAAAAACCTGAACTCATTGATTTTTTGTTTTTTTAAATATTCACCCAAACATCTCAGCAGCAACTTGCTGGAAAGAGCGCCATTGTGAGATATCATCCTCAGCAGGAAAGACTGTAACTCTTCTAACTTGGGGACTGCAGTCGAACTGTGCATGTAGGGCACTGTGACCATAAGCTGAGCCTGTCAAGCCAGTCGTTGTTCCAATAGGTGGAGAAGGGACAGCAGTGGTGCAGCCCTGCCAAGTGCCAGCTGCCAGGCTGGTCTGCTGACACAGCCCCAGATTACCTCCAATCAATCAATAAGCAATTTGCAATCACCAACAGGGATGAGGCACTGTGCCAGATACTTAGTAAGCCTTTTTAGTTTTTTTTTTTTTTTAATAATTTTTGGACTTGGACTTACGTAGCTTATAAGATAATAGGGAGGAAGAGAGAAACCTGGATTTACTGTAGGATTGTTATTACTAAAATGTGCCCGACTCCCCTCTCTGCCAAACCAGCATCACTTCCTAAGTTTTCACTTCCCCCTCAAGTTAACTCATCTTTTACATCACCACCAAACATGGACAGACCCAAATGAAACAACAGGAAAGCTATTATTTTAGTAAGGGTGATAAGGAGAAGGAAGGCCACTTGCAGGATCTATTTATCCACTTATGTTCAGACAGGTTCTCTTAGGTAGCCTTGGCTGGTCTGGAAACTCTATGTAGATCAGGATAGCCCTAAAGTCATAGAAAGCCACCTGCCCCTGCCTCCTGAGTGGCAGGAATAAGTATGTGTGCAAACAGCCCTGCTCAAGTCCAGAGCTTTACTTTGCTGGACACATAGGGCCTTTAATTTGGAGGATTAACATAAGAAGAACTGCATCACAGCACTTCAGAACAAAATCTCCTACCTCCGTATGTGTGCAAGTTGCTTGTCAGTGTGAGCATAAACTGATCTCTCTAGACTACTCAGCAAGAACAAGGACCACCATTTAACACAAATTTACCACCAAACAGTCTTCTAGTGACAATGGATTGTCAGGAGATCAACTTATTAATCTCTGTAAATCAGAGTGAGGTTTTGCTCAGTTTTTTCCTGGTACTGTATGAAATTTTAAAAAGTCACCATCAAAGTTATGTGTGTGTGTGTGTGTGTGTGTGTGTGTGTGTGTGTGTCAGAGGGACACATTTCTGTAATCCTAGTACTTGGGGGTAGGGACAGGAGGACTCAAAGGTCAAGGCCAGCCTTAATCAATCAATTAATCAAGCAAACAAACAAATCATCTAGTCAGAATATGAAATTCTAAAATCTTGTTTAGATATTTTCTCAGGAATTTGTGTTACTTGTGTGAATTCCTGAGGAAAATCTGATCCTATATTTGGTCTACTTATTCTCTTCCCAATATTTCCTGAAATAGCAATTCACTAAAACCACACACAAAAAAAGTCCAGAGAGCTGTTTTAAATCTGAGCTGCACTTTTCCAAGCAGGTGAGAAAGGACAGTTAAACACTGGGGCCTATCTAAGGTCAGTGTGGTTGACACTCCATGGAGCCTCTGGTGGGACCAACTGTCAGTCATCTTAACATCATACACCATGGCTCTCAAAACTAAAAATCCCTTCTCAGTATTCAAGTTCATTAGACAAAGATGAAAAAACTAAGTCTGGTGGTACCTGTGAGGAGGTCAGAGGACAGCTTGGCAGAGTCGGTTCTGCCTGCACCTTCATGTCCCTCTTGGATTGAACCTGGTGCCAAGTACCTTTACCCACTGAGCTGTTGAGCTGACCTGATTTGAAAACCATGCTATATAGTCCTGAAGTCCGTGGCAGACAGTTAAGAGAATATCTGATGATAAATTAATGGGAATTGTGCGTTGATACCTCAAACGAGCTTGCGGTCATCGCATCAAGCTAAAGTGTTCATTCTTGCTTACCCCTTTGTGAAGTGACATCTTTACTATTTCCTAAAGCTACGTAACATACTTTAACATTATTTAAAATTATCAGGAGATGCCGACTGGTGAACATCATCATCTTCAAGTGAAGATTCCTGTTTACACTCTTTGTGTGCATGTGCACAACACTGCGTGGGCACTTGTGTGCCATAACACATGTGTGGGAGTAAGAGGGTAATTTTCTGGAGTCAGTTCACTCTGCCTACCATATGAGTCTCAGGGATTGAACTTGGGCCCTCAAGCTTGTTGATGAATGAGTGACCTTTACCCAAGGAGTCAGCCATCATACTCCTGCTCTTGAAATATAGCTATTTTCAATGCACGCTGCACATTTCCAGTCTTGACACATGCTGCACTAAATCTCTACTCTAATCAACATATTGTGTACCCAAGAGGGTACCAGACAAATGTCCCTTCAACTCTCAGTTCCCCACACTCCCCCTCGGCATTTTTAAAAGAGTTTTCATAGACTGTAGGTGTTCTAATCAACACGCAGTACACTAACCTTGTCCACAAGGTGGGACAGTAGCTCACTACAAGCTTTTTGATAAATGTTTGTGTACTGGCTGAGCAAACCAGGGGAAGCAATCCAGTAAGCAGCACCCCTCCATGACCTTTGCATTAGCTCCTGCCTCCAGGGTCCTCCTGCCCTGTGTGAGTTCCTGTCCTGACTTCCTTTGGTGATGAACAGCAATGTGGAAGTGTAAGCTGAATAAACCCTTTCCTCCCTTGCTTCTTGGCCATGGTGTTTGTGCAGGAATAGAAACCCTGACTAACAGAGTTTGGGAACTGTAAAGATTATGCTCAACATAGGCATCTATGTCACCATCCAGAAATTCTGTTCCTAAGCTGTATACTTGATAAAATGTATATACCAAAGGACATGCTAAGGAATATTCACAGCAGTGTACCAATAACACAGTGGATAAATATATGATAAACACCCAATGTGATAAATACTCAAGATATAGGAGTGATCTTGAGAAATGTGTGTTACACACATGAATGCATCTCTCAACCATGAAGTGGAGGAAAAGCAGCCAGAAACAGAAGAGTACACATGCAAGCGTCCTATTCATGTGAAGCATGAGAGCAGTTAAACCTGACATTTCGTGCTAGTTCGGTGATGACCCTGGGGAGAGTTATGAGTGACTAGAACATGCACAAGGAGCATTTCTAGGATTCGGGCATGTCTTATTTCTTTACCCAGGTGATGAGTTTTCCAGTGAGCGAGCCCATACTTTTATAGCTGAGTGCTATACTGGTCATGTTACAGCTCACCAAGAGGCTCAACAAACCTTTTCATTTCTTGAAAAGGTCCTAGTTCATGGCTCTTCTATTTCTGAGGGAAAGCCTGTGGCACTGACTTTCACTGGCGTGGCGTGCTCACACATGGATGTGTGTTACACTTGCTTAGCTGGGTTGTAACCTTCCATAAACCGGTACCTTTGCATCCTGATGATTGCTGAGAAGAATTCTCCCCATTCCTTAGCTTGGGAAGATGAGGCTGCTGTTCTCAACAGGACTAGAATCTTGGGAGAATGGACAAAAAGGTGTGGTTTCTTTTTCTCCCATGCTCCGTGTTCTGAGGTGCTCAGGAAATTGATCAAATGAACTAGAATTCCTTCCTAACTCTGAGGCATAAGAATGAACAGGAAGAAGATAGAGGCACAGAAACTGCACTTAATTTCTCCAGTGAAGATGTCAAAGTTGTAAGCCGAGGAGTATGTCCATAGTGCCTTAAGACAAAGCATCTCTCTGCTATGGAAGGGAGCCCTATGGGCCCATGCACCTACCGGATCTCCTCGGACCCCTTTTGCTCCATGGTCACCAGAAGCCCCTCTCTTTCCTGGGCTTCCCTGAAATTAGCACAGATCAGAACAAAGAACAAGAGGGGAGGTTTTAATAAATTTAATAAGCATAAAGAAAGGGCTTAGATTCTCTCTGGTTTGGATAATTAAATATTTTTCCACTGAGGTTATTTGAAATTTGGAAGAAGGAACTACTAAAAAAAAAAAAAAAAAAAAAAAAGTTCTTAGCACCAATAAGTAACCCAGTGGTGACCTCTTTTATTTACCACACTCTGAACTCTGTTCCTGGTACATTTGTCACTTTGCTTGACTGCCACTCATCTGCAAAGGATTTTTAAAAAATCTTTTGTTTTAATGAGGCAGTGGAAATTCGAAGTTCATGCCATTTGCCTAAGGACACCTCACAACAAGAAAGTGGATTTCAAAAGCAACTGCTCACACCGTGAGGGGCGCGCAGAAGCCTGGGGGATGAGTGGCTGCCTCTGTGTCCCAGATGGAAAGGAAGAACAGTGCTCTCTCACCAGCTGCTTCACACCATAGACCTCAGCCAACGCACACCCCCATTCTTAGTGTGGTAGCTTCTTCCATGACTCCAATACGTTTTTCCTCCTCATATCTGGTCATTTCTCACATTAACAGTGAACTGATAATCTAATCATAGTAAGCAATATGCATGCCACCGTACATGTGTGTGTGTGTGTGTGTGTGTGTGTGTGTGCGTGTGTGTGTCTTGTTTTACACACAGGGCTTCATTATGTAGACTTGGTTGGCTTGGAACTCACGCTGCAGACCAAGTTGCCCTCAAACACAGAGAGCTACTCACTTTTGCCTTCTGAGGAGTATACTAAGATCAAAGGTGTGTGCTGCCATGCCTGGCTCTTCCCCTAGACTGGGGACTGTGTGACTCGATGGAACTCGAGAGAAAGAGAAGGGAATCTTGCTGTAAGAGGTACAAAGACCTCAAGGTCCCAATGAGAGGCCTTCTGTGTTTCTAGTTGCCCTCCACAGAAAAGTCATGGTCAATGTGCTAAGAAACACATGTACACCATAGAGACCTGGGTCAAGGTTAGCCATGCTCAGCCCCGAATAGCAGAACCCATGAGATGCATGAAAATTCACGTTCACCATTGTATGTGATTTCATGAATACTTGGCCTTAGGTCAGTCTGTAGCTACAGCCAATGAGCAAGTCTAAGGCAGTTGTTTGATTTATAAACCATGCAAGCTCACAGTTTCTGTCTTGAATCCCTACCTGAGATCCCGCGTCACCCCTTTCTCCTCTTCTTCCAGGAATCCCACTGTCACCCTAGAAGATGGAGAAAGGAAAGTTCAAATTCTCATCTCCTCCATGAGAGGCAGCTGGGGAGGGCATCTGTGGGAGGAGGCAAGCTTTTGTACCTGTTCTCCAGCTAACCCATCAAGCCCATCTTCCCCGGCTTCACCCTGCAGAGACAGTGGTGATTAGAACGCAGTACATCTGTCAGAGACATCAAAACCAAAAACAGTCTCAGGGGTTATGTGCTGAGCTACAGCCTCTTTGTTAGGTGATGCCTGGGTAATGTTGATTGGTTTCAGTAACAGAAGCTGTCCTAACAAATAGAGCCTCTGCCTGCAATGAGAGGCAGAGGTAAAATGTAAATCAAGACAACTTTGAGTTCCTACGACCCCAGTCAGAATGCCAAATATCAACAAAATGATGGACAACGAACGCCAGAAGGGGGTGACGGGAAAAAAGAACCCCATTCACTGCAGCTGGGATTGCAAGAGGCTGTGGTCGCTATGGAAATCCATGTGGAAAACCATCAAAAAGCTAAAATATCCAATCTACCATATGACCCAGCTATACCACTTTGCCCAAAGGACTGGGCACCATACTTCAGAGTTCCTAGCTCAGCCATGCTCATGTCTGCTCTATTCACAATAGCTAAGAGATGGAAACAACATATATGTCCTTCAGCTGACAAACTGGTCATGAGACTGCGGCACTGTGGAACGTGAAACTGTGGTACTTACACACTATGGAATACTATTCATCCAGAAAGACAAAAGACAGCATGAACTGGGCAGGTCAATGACAGGACTAGAAAGGACCACAGTGAGCGAGGTAACCCAGAAAGGCAACTGCTGTGTGTTCTCTCTCCTTGGAGCTCCTCACTCTGAATCTTCAGATGTGAGCACATAGCCTGGAGTGACTACAGAACCCAGGAGAGTAAAATGGAGCCAGGAGAGGGAGGTTGGGAAGCAGGAGGACAATAGTGGGGTCTAAGCAATTTGACTAGGGAAATGGGCAAAGGGAGGGGAAAGGGGAGCTCCTTGGGGGAGGGGGAGGAAGGTAAATACAGAAGGTGGGAGGAGGGCAAAGAGGAGAGCTTGGCACAAAGCACCTCACAGGGAAATGGGCAAAGAGAGGCTCTGTAGGGAGGTGTAGGGAAGAAAATCCAGGAGGAAGGAAGTGGGTAAAATACCAATAAGATGTCAGCTAAGGCCTTAAGAAATCACATTATCAACTATTTACCAAAGTGACCCTGTAATACATGTACTTCAATGTATAAATATTATAGTTTTGGTAAACTTTTCTCCTCTGGGCTGACAATGGTCAGACATATAAGCATATAATAACAGTTAACCTAAAAAAGAGGCCATGGATTTGAAAGAGGAAAAGGAAACATTATATGATAGGGTTTGGATGGAAGAAAGGGAAGAGAGAACTACTGAAATTATAATCTCATAAAACAAACCTAAGTAAAATAGCTAGTTCTGAAAAAAAAAAAAAATCAAAGATTTCTGGATAACTGGAGGGTAGAGTACTGAAAAAAAACCAAAGATTTCTGGATAACTGGAGGGTAGATAAAATACGTGGGTCTGGTGCCATACCTCTTCTCCACCGAGTCCTCTGGCTCCCTGAAAACAGAAAGGACAGGTGGTTTGAGTGTGGGAAGTGCACTGGGCTACCATGATGACATCATAGCATGGTGGGGGTGGGGATCTTATAGAGTCCCTTACCTTGGGCCCTTTGGCACCGAAGCATCCCTTCGTACCTTGCTCTCCCATTGGTCCAGAGGCTCCTCTTTCTCCCTGAGGAAAAGCAGAAAAGCACAAATCCAGATGAGTGTGTGCTAGTACTGTCTGGGATCTGTCCTGAATAATTGACGAGTTTTTGTTTTGTTTTTAAGAAAACATCTGTACGCTCATGACTTACATTCCGGGACCCAAGCCCATAAATACAAAGAATGGAAGTGAATCAGAGCTACAGTGGTGACAACCCTTTGCTCTGGCTGCCACCTGCAAATACTGCCTGCATGGAGCTTCCCTTTCTCCAGGTGGCCACCACGTTGCTTCTGTTTTATCTCCCTATCATGTGTGTTCACTCTGCCCTAGGCTGATTCAGGACTTTTTGTCCAGTCCCTGTGACTTTAAGACTTTGACCCTTGACCTCTGAACATCACCCATGACCTCTGAGCATCTCACTCTTGTGCTCACCCTCACACACTGTCCATAGCTAGACACCATCTAGTATTCTCCAGGGGACTTCTGCAGTGTCAGCCACACTGACCATGTACCATTCTGCCATCTCCCAATCTGAATCCTTTGACTCCATTGCTGTTTTGGACACACAGTTCCCCTTTGCAGTAGGATAGAATTTCCCACACACTTTATCTGGAGCAACTCCTAGTTATCCTTCACGAGTCTGCCCAAGTGTTACCCCATTGTTTTTAACCTTTTCTTCCCAGGGTCAGCTCTGACAGGGTTGGTCTTCAAGCCATTAGGTCCCTACTCTTGCTTAATATGGTCAACTCCCTGTGCCTCCAGTACAGCCACGTGTAGAACAGGACACAGTTACCTTGCTTGTCTTCTCACTAGTGTGAAAAGGTCCCTGAGGTAGGAACCGGATATCTTTGTTCTGTATACACTTTTTCTCATTTCTGGGGTGTTCACACTGGTAGCATGCATATGTATTGGATATAGATGCATCAATTTTTTGGTAAACAATGAAATTATTAGTAAGAAGATTAAATATCTTTTGTCAAATGACTACATGACTGGATGGATGCATGGAAGGAAAAAAGAAAGAAGGGAGAAAAAGGGAGGGAGAGAGGGGAGGAGGGGGAAGAGAAAGGAGGAGCAGGAAGGGAAGGAGAGGAGGAAGAAGGGAGGGGAGGAGGGAAGGAGGGAGGAAAAGGAGGAAGGAGAGAGGAGGGGAGGATAGAGGGAGAAAGAGGAAGGAGAGAGGGAAGGAGAAGGGAGGGAAGGAGGAGGGTAGGGAGGAGGGAAGGAGGAGGGTAGGGAGGAGGGAAGGAGGAGGGTAGGGAGGAGGGAAGGAGGAGGGAGGGGAGAAGGAAGGAAAAGGTTTCTGATAAATTATGTGGTGCATTATTTAATTACCAAATGACCCAGGCACATAGCAGGGATGTGGTTCCTATGGCAGACACATTACCTTTCATGCCTAATTCACTGTGCGGTGCAGGTGGCGATAGAGTACGGACCTCTAAGAAGTGTTTCCCAGGCTCAAAGAGCATCAGGAAAGACCTGAGATGCTGCCTCTGAATCCCCAGAGTCTGGTGTCTGTTTCCCTTCTTATGTTTGTAGGGATACTGTAAAGGGTCTTGACTTACAGCAGTGCCCTCTTCTCCCAGGTAGCCTTCACTGCCTTTAAATCCTGGGGGTCCCTGGAAAAAATGAAAGAGGAGAAAACATAAGCACTCCACAGACTGGGAAGTGAGAGTTCTCAGGGCAGGCAGACCCACCACTTTGAGGTTAAGACTTCATGTGCAACGGAAGAGTTTGAAATGCCCCTGGCTTCCCAAACCTCAAACTAGTGGCATTTATACAAACAAAAAGGAAGGGAATTTTTACCCAAGTATCCAGATATTCATGTGTACACACAAGGGGGAGGGAACTGTGGGTGTGGATGTGACTGCATGTGTGTGAATACATGCATACCTATGAATATGTGCATGTATGTATGTGGGGTGGTAGCTGGTGTGTGTATGCAGAAGTGTGAACATATAACATGTGCACACATGTGTATGCGTGTAAGAGCACACTGACCCTCACTGTCTTCAGGAATACCAACAGAGTGTCAACATTCCCCTCTAGGCAGATATATTTGTTTTTGGCAGACTAGAATTATTCTCTTCCCACAAAACAACCCTTACTTTTTTAGGACCTACTGCTATACCTAAAAAACCAGGCCACACACATTTCTTTCTATTCTGGTTTTTGATATATTTTTAAATTCTAGTATCCTCCTTCCATGAGGTCTAAGCATTCCAGAAATAATTAATTCAAAGTTTTGTACAATGGAACAGCTCTGGTGCTGGGAGAGCGATACGGCTTGGCGGTCACAAATCCAACCCATACGTACGGTAGCAGTATTAAGATAATTAAATGTATCCCATCACGGGTTTGGACATATTTGAATATGTCATAATCCCTGAAATAGAATTTTTATGCAAGGATATATAAATGGTCCCTGCTTAGGGAAATATATGAATTAGTGTTATGAACAGACCAAACTGTCTGGCCCACTTCTGTGTGTACGTCTAGGGATGGTAACACTGTCACATTCGCTGCTAGGACAGAATGACCTGAGCTTGATTTTCAGCAGACTTTATACAATATTGACTTGGTTTACATGTCACTGACAAGACCAGAAGGGGAAACTGAAGTGGGATACTGGTGTGGAGGAAGTTTTCATCACTCATCATGAGGATCACTGGGTTTTTTTTTTTTTTTTTTTTTTTTTTTTTTTTTTTCTTTTTTGCATTACCACTGCTGCTTGGGCACAGGGCTCATCCAACGTCCTGAAGGGTATGGCAATAAATGGTCAGCTTCCTCCAGAGGCTCAGTCCAGCAGACAAAACCTCTCTATTTCCGCCCCAGCTCATACCTGGAAGGCATGCTACTGTTCAGATAGTGGGGAGTTGTAAGTCTGAGATAAAGTCACCTTTTTGCCTGCCGAGCCTGGATCCCCCATGGCGCCGTCCCCTCCTGTGCACTTGCAGAGCAAACAGCAGCAGGTCCTTTCTGCAACATTGATCTGGGGGGAACATGAGGATAATTACCCAGTGCCATTGATCCCCAAATCCCACACAGAAGCTCCCCTGTGGGGTTGCAGTGGAGAAGCCCTCCCTCATCATCACTAAGAGGTCCTGCCATCCACCCTGAGAAATTCCTGATCAACCTGTGAGTGTCCCGCCTCTGCAGGTGACGTCATTTCAGCCATGGCCGACCCACTGCATACTAATTATTAACAGAGTTGCCTCTTGTCAACACACTTTACCCTGGCTTCTGCTTATTGTCCATCACCCTATGTATTCTGACCCTCATGCCTTGTTCAGTAAAACAAAGGCATGCTGTATCCTCATGGCTCCGTCTGTAAAATCTCAGCGTGTTAGCAGCGTCAGAGTATGTACTTTGAAACAGTGTCCCCTGGAAACACATCTAGGAGAGTTCTGATGTGCCTTCGGAAATGTCAGCTGTGTGCCAACATTTAGAACCGTTTGCTACAGAGAGTGTGAGCTTGAGAATATTCTTTGTGTGACAAAATTATTATGTATCTAAAACATGACTTTCACTCTGGACTTACTTTGTTATCTCCTGAATAGCTATAGCCTGGCGCTATCAATTTCATTTAGTTTTGCAAACCTCGGAGCAGGTTTATTAGGAAAATTCCATTTGCAGCAAATGCTGTTCTTCATTCCTACAGGTGAAGAGCAGCCCTCCATCAGAAAGTGCTCTGACGTACTGAGCAAAGGTTCTGTACATTATAAACAAATTAACCCCAACTCACTCTTCCCTCATAGTAACATCCATGCTGTGCCAAGACCCACACCCGAGTTTGAGTCTTTGTAAATTTCTTTGTAGACTTCTGACATAGCACGGCAAAGGCACATCTGTTCTAGGTGTGAGATCGGAAAAAACAGACCAGGAGCATAAGGGTCTCACCGTGCAGAGATAACACAAGAAAATCCCTCACTCCTAAAATCCACCGTGAGGCCCACAATGTCTAGCTCCTCCCCCACACTCCTAGCGGCCTTTGTTTCTCTGCTTGAACTCTGCAGTAAACAGGAGGTCATTCACAGGCAGAGCTAGACGGAAAGGTACACTTGGAACATCAGAGCCGCACGGAACCGGAGAGCCTGATGGCCCATTTGGTACACCAGACTCACTGGTTGACCGGGCCAGCACAGTCCTTATTTTCCTCTCTATTCTTTCTTTTGCCATTTCTTTTGTCCCAAGAGTATCTATTAAATATGCTTTGACTGTGTACTTAGACTTCTCATTCAGTTCATAAGGGCTCATCTCATCTTTACTTAAAAGGTCAGTCTTAGTTCAAACCCATTCTCATCAATATGAAACCTGTACACAGATAACCAAAAGGCTTCAACTTATGGAGCTAAGGCTTCTGCCCAGTGGTGGGACGTTTGCTTAAACCTTGCAGCCTTTTCTGAGTAACTTACTAGTTGCCTTGACAGCTGACTCCCAAGGTTCCTCATTCCAATTGTGAACTGTGTTCTGTACTCAAATCCTTTCCCAAATTCAATGTAGAGAAGGTCAGCCAGGTCACTGGAGTCAGCGGCTCCATCCACAGCAATGGTGATGAGGGCATTCAGGCCTGTTCAACACATTCTCCAGGTGAAGTGGGCTTGCGTCTCTTAAATCACGTGGCTTACTTAAATCACTAGCCTCAGCAGATGGCTTCTTCCTATTGTCTGAGTCCTCTAACCCCACGATGTAGTGCTAGTCAACAACAGCCCAATACTAAGTGAATTAAACTGGAGGGTGCCATAGCGGGATTTCAGAGCTTATTGAAGGAAGCGAGCCAGTGACTTAGCCAAAGGTCCACCCACTGCTTGCAGAAGTACCTCCGAATCCACACATCATGAAAGCAAACACTCTACCTTTTTCCCCCACTTTGTGGAAAGTTATTAAAGCCACAATATCAGAATAGCATTACCTAGGAGCTTTCTCAAAAATGCAGACTTGCCCGCGATAGACACGCATATTGACTAGCATCCTTTCAATGAGATTTAAAAAAATATTGCATGGGAAGATGATCAATGCAAAAAAGAAATAGGGGAACTTTTAGGCCTTAGTTCATATCTACTGAATACCAATGTGTATTTAAACAAACCTCACAGGCAGAGCATTCCCCTAGCATAGGTGATTTCTGGATTCAAGCCCTAGCTTTGTGCACAGAAACAAATGGATAAACAGAAACAGAAATGTGTGTTTAAGGGCAGAAGAGATGACTCAGCAGTTTAGAGCACTTGCTGCTCTTGCAGAGGACCTGGGTTCGGTTCCCAGCACCCACATGGTGCCTTGATACCACCTGTAATGCAGTTCTTCTGGTCCCTGAAGACCCCTGCACACACGTGGTACATATTAAACTAAAAGCAGGCACACACAAATACATGAAGGGTAGGAGCTTTCAATGACCTCATAAGAAACTGTTGTGACTTTAAGTAGAAACAAATGTTAATCCCTGAGAGCAGCCTTGGAATTTTATAGATCAGAAGATCTCAAATAAAAGCCACAGCTTAGGGTAGGGTTGCCAGAGGCTGATTTTTAAAACGATTTAGTAGCCTGGCTATCATCCTAGATAACAGTTCTATTAGCTTTCTTTCATAACCGCAGCATGCCTGGGAGACAGTTAAATGATTTACATGCTTTGTCCTATTCGTATCCTATTAGACTCACAGATATGATTCAAATTATATTGTTTTTTACAGACAAGAGACCTGAGGCTTAGAGAAACGAGGCTCTTGACTTACTGGTCCTCTTAGGCTTTCATTCAGAGCCTAATTCCAAAGCCTTACACTCAAGGACACTTTATTTAGTAAAAGGCACAGACGACAATCACGGAGCCAAGGGCTAGCCTGCACTTCCTCATCCTCCTACCGAAGGCAAGTGGCACAGTCTGGATAGGATTTGGAGACCTCAGTGCCAAAGCAGATAAGGAAATAGTCAAGGGCTTTCCCAGAGTCAAGGTCCTTCCTGGGTAAATCTGAACAATGTGATGGATAAAGAGAATAAGGGACTGAGGTGTGCGGGAGTGGCTTCGATTGGAGGAGAGGCTGATACAGTAGTTAACTGAAGAAAAGAAAGGAACGAAGGTTTAAATCAGATGGCCAGCTTGTTCTGGTTTGCCGGAGACTTTTCTGGTGGTAGTTCTGTGAAATTCCTGCCCTGTCCCAGACAAACTAGCATAACTGGCCGGTCACCTTTTTAAACTAAGAAGGGGAAAGAGGGGGATGAGTCTGTAGGTGGGCTGGAACAGCCATGCTATGCAGCAGAGTTGGGCATTACAGACAAGGAAGGTGTGCCTATGAATCTATTTATAAAAGAAGTTTTGTCACATCTGTTTTTCCTTATGAACTTCAGGAAGTGTAAAAATGTGAGCATTACCAGATCTGTGAGATTCTGACATGTAGGAAATATGCATAGAGCTGTTATTTATGGGCATGATTCTCAGAATTGGAGAATTCAAGCATGCTCCCTCCAGACTCATTCACTACATGAGCCACAGCATTCAGTGCTATGTCTTCAGTTGCTAGAAATGAATCAAGGAGGAAGAACCTTCTAAAGTGGTGATAAGAAAGAATCACTTCATGAGGAAATTCTAGGGCATATGACTTTAAGCTTAATGAACAAATTCAAACCCCAATCTACACATATAAATTATAGAGCCACACACTACCATTAATTCTTTTCTCCTCTCTTCTTGTTGATGACTGTCTAGTCTTTATGACAGTATATGATCTTGAACTAAAGCAGCCTCCTAGGTTAAGAGATCATCAATGCAATATATATATTGTGCACATACATATATTATATATATCACATACATAAGTAATATATAATGTATATTATATATATGCATATATGTGATATACTCATACAAGCATATATATAAAGCATCCAGGGACAGGGATATTTCTTGTCCATGTTAAGATTTATGTGATACTTTTCAAAGGATACAAAAGATACTACTGTCACCATTCCATTATCCTATTCTCAAATATTCTAATTATATTCCTCAGATTATATATATATGTATATATATCTTCTGAAGTTGATATCGATTTTCTACCTTTTTCCTAGGAGATGGAGACAGAATCATCTTAGAACTCCAGACATCCCAAAATGTTTCCTAGAAAGACACTAACACTATGAGCAAGAAATAATATCTGCACCCCCCCACACACACACACAAAAAGGGCTGAAATAATTAAAATCTCAAGGATGACAACAAAATTGTCCTCTCAAACCAGGTGCCTCAAAGCCCCATCCTCAATGTTAATTAAACTCTGTTTAGAGCTCATAAACAAAGACCAAGCTTTGGTAGAATAAGGAGAAGGCAGCTTCAGCTGATAAAGGGTTAAATAAAAGCCTTTGATATTTAAATGGTTATAAATCCAGAGAAGGCTACAATTTGTATAATTTGAGGAGAGGCAGGTATACTAGAGCAGGCTCCCAGAAGCTGAGCCTATAGACAAACTGGAAGAAAGGGATGACAGGGATGACGGAAAGGAGGCCGGGCAGGATGCACACAAGCCCCTAGCTTTGAATTTGACGTCAGAGTTCTGGAGCATAAGTCACGGCCCTGGTGTTGCTTGAGATCAAGATCTGATTCTTTGTCCTGCCCAGGGGTGAAGTGAGGAGTAACTTTCCAATGGTAATTCTTCAGAGAACACACAGTTCTGAGTGATTGGCAGGTGGGTGATCCTCTCTGCAGAGGAGCTGTGGATGGCAGAACAGCAGTACCCCCTCACAGGAGACTAGTCAAGTCAGAACACATGGCTGCTTTTTGCCTCAACTGACCCACATTTTAATTGGACCCAACAACAAGTCAGACCGGCTGTTGGTTCTGAAAGCCAGATGCCTGGCTCCAGAGCTCTGAGGCTGTACACAAGCATCATGGTTAGTCCTTCTGTGCTCTGAAGGAAGGAACTAATTATAAAACCCCAACACCCAAGTCAGCTTATCCAAAAACACTTGCAAGTCTGGAAATGGTTAGTGTTAGAAGTCTTCCAATGATCATGTTTCTTGGTTAAGGAGACTCTTCCTGTTGACTTGCATGTGACAAAGTAGCAAGGTTAAAGAGCATGAGGTGAGATAGGTGGGCACATCCTCCAGGAGAGCAGGTGAAGCAAGGGCTGTAGTCTATGTCCCAGTTTAGACACAAGGACCAGGAGTGGCAATGAGAGACTGAGGTGTCCTGAGCGAACCTTTGCTCTACCAGCCCAGACAGCAGAGGAAGGCTGGAGTCAGTAAACGAAGCAGGGTCAGTAAGGTGCTTGGAATAAGGCAGCCAGAGTTGACTTCTGAGATTATAAAATTAGTGAGCAGCAAGCATAGGGGTTCATGTCGGTGATCCCAACACCCAAGAGGCTGAAAGAGGACTGTTCTAAGTGTAAGGGTAAGACCCATTTACCTAGAAAGCTCCAGGCTAGCCTGGGATACAAAGTAAAAAAAAAAAAAAAAAACTACTCAAATAAGTTAACACCTAACCTTGTCCCTTCCCCTCCCCCACGTTTAGTACCTTCCTTTCTGAGTTCATCAGATTTCTGTTCAAGTTTTTCAACGCCATCATCCAATCCATCTGAAAATAGAAGGACCACCTAGGGTGGGTTTTAGAAAAATGAGAAGGAAAAAAGTTAGCAACAAGTTCACTGAAAACCGCAGACCAACACACAAACTGAAGCCATGATACCTTCCCTCGAGAAGCAGACTTGTTCTGAAATGTATCCCACAGAGAACTCAGCAGGTCTGCATCCAGGCGAGATGGGCCTTTCACTGTCACACCCTGTAGGCTGCTCAGTATGTTCTCACTGTAGATCTCAAACTTGGAAGGATATCTTTCCATAGCGTTCGTCACTTGAAAAGCTATGCTTACTTGAGTCTCTGTGCCCACCTCACAGCTTACTCCATTGAGGGAGCTGATGGCACGTAAGATGTCTTGGAGGTAGGTTCCCATCCAAGGCTGACCTTCGAGCAAAGTCTGCCCTCTCTGCTGACTTGAGATGTCAAATCCAACCACAACATCCACAAAACAATCTAGGATTCAAGGGGAAAGTGAAGCTTGTTAGATTCACACCACATTAATGTGATTCTGATGCATGTTTGAGTCTAGGAATAAAGAAGTCTTATTTCCATTCTAGTCATAAAGTGGAAAGCTGGGGGAAACATAAACCAGGACAAAGCCACACACTCATTTCTCTACAGTCTGTAGAAGTATAAACTTTTTCTCAGCTGCATAAAATCTGGACGATTCTCTGACCACTAAAGTGCTTAATGATTCTATTCTAGCCATTACAAATACACCGTAATATGATTTGTCTCTAAAATATACCTGAGGCACCTTGTGGATGTGGTAATATGCTAAAACGCGTTCATATAGCACTCTTTAACGACTGAGGTAATTGAAAAGTGTTAAATTATAATAGGAAGGAGAGAAAAGTAAAAAAATACATTTGAACAGAGGAAAAAATCATTTTAGAATCAAAAAAAGGTCACAGAAAAGTTTTGATCAATCTTCTTTCTAGAAGCATGGGTCAATTTTGGATTGCCTTTAAAATATACCCAGAGAGAAGTCAATGTTAATAAAAAAAGAGAAAGAAAATGTTTAGATCTTGCTTTAAGTCCTGCAGGAAAAGAGGAGACTGCTGATCCAATTATCCAACTTGTCTGTGTCAGAGAAGGCACTGCCTTTGGGAGGTCAGTCGGTTGGGGACCATTCGGGGTTCTGGAGACTTAGAACAGAGATGAGTAGCATTTAAAGGTCTTTGCTGTTGCTTATGAACTCCAGGGAAGTTTTGGCATTGGAGACACTTGACATTTTAAGCTGAGTGCCCTAAAGGCAGATAATTCAAGAAGGATAAAAATCTTACAGCACACACGCTTTTCTTTCAAGAATGTCTAAGCTGCTAAACTCACTCCAACCTTAACCTGCCTCCTCAGCACATGTGGCTTGCTTGGTAACAGAAAAAAATTCTTGGCTTAAATCAGCAGTTTTCAAACTCTGTGTGTGTGTGTTTGTGTGTGTGTGTGTGTGTGTCTGTGTGTGTGTGTGTCTGTGTGTGTGTGTGTCTGTGTGTGTGTCTGTGTGTGTGTGTGTGTTTGTGTGTGTGTTTGTGTGTGTGTCTGTGTGTGTGTGTGTCTGTGTGTGTGTCTGTGTGTGTGTGTCTTGTGTCTGTGTGAGTCTATGGGTCCTTGTGTGTGTCCATATGTATCTATGTCTGTTTATATATGTGTCTATGTGTCTGTATATGTGTGCCTGTGTATCTGTGTGTCTGTGTATCTGTGTATGTCCATGTATGTCTGTGTGTGTACAAGGATACCTGGGTGCCTCTTCATGTCATCTCCCACACACATTGATCAGTTGGATATTTTTAAGTCCCTGAAGCAACAACAACAACAACAAAACCAAATTAAATGCTTAGAACAAAGACTGGTGACTTAAGTCTTTTCTTTTTTAAGACAAGATCTCAGTGTAGAAAAAGGAAGCCTTACTTGATCATCAATTTCACCCAGAGATTTAAATGTTGTCAAAAAGTCTAGAAGACCTGCCTTCTACATTGCTGTCTTTGACCCTCTTCTTGGCTACTCAGAAAGTGAGACAGAGGCAGATATGGGAAGCATCAGAAATCAGCATCCCTCTTTTCTAGAACTTGTGTGTCCACTTCTCCTCCTTAGACTAACAATACTTTAACCCATCAACAGAAAACCAGGTGACAAAGCCACCCCACTGCCAATTTGGAAAGGCATGTACACCAGCAGAGATGTTGTAGCAACACCAACGGATCCTGGAATTGTTCCCTAGAGAGACTGAACCTTTAAAACATTTCATCTAGATGCCAAGAACACAATCTAATTTCCTCATTTTTAATTAAAAT
This sequence comes from Micromys minutus, assembly GCF_963924665.1. Taxonomy (NCBI): domain Eukaryota; kingdom Metazoa; phylum Chordata; class Mammalia; order Rodentia; family Muridae; genus Micromys; species Micromys minutus. Next base: position 36,652,970 of record NC_137956.1, read on the forward strand.
TGGCGAATGATCCCACAGTATGATCAAAGGGAGACAAGTTGGTGAGGATGTCCAGGCTAAGCAAACACATGCCTTAGTGCAGTGCCAAACAAGGCAAAACTGGAAAGAGAAAGGCTCGAAGGACAGATGTGTTTGAGAAATTTGGGGAACTCGAGGCTGTGCTTCATAGAGAATCTGCCAGTGGTAATTCAAATCCACCGGAGGCAGGGTAATTTGAGAAGTGAGCCTGGAAGAGAGATAAGGTTGGTTTTCAAACAGATCATGAAGAATTAAACTGGGGTCACAGGGCTGAGGATAGAAAAGGAGCCATGAAAGCAAAGGAAATTAGGAGAGCAGCCATTAAGGGGCAACAGGGTGGGAATGGGAGAGCAAAGGGAATCCTTCTGCCTGAGAATGAGGTCTTCTAGCAGCCATGTGGGAATCAGGGTGGAGCTTGGAGGTGGGGAGACAGGAGCTTCAGCCCTCATGTTGGGCAAATCTCTTACCCTCTTGAAGATTACTTTTCTTGACCACAAAAATCAAGACATTATATGTTTCAAAATAAAAACACAAAAGGACAGATTGGATGAGACAGAGGCTGCCCTGCCATAACCATCGGACTCTTATTTGTAAAGGTCTTTAGAATGGATGGTAGCATATTCTTAGTATTAATACTGAAGAGTCCCGGGAGCCAGAGGGATTGGGGACAGCAGAAAGCTGTCTACAGAATCAACTAAGCAGGGCTCCTAGGGGCTCAGAGAGACCGAAAGGGCAACCAGGGAGCCTGCAGGGGTCTGCACCAGGTCCTCTGCATATGTGACATGGTTGTTTAGCTTACAGATTTTGTGGGATTCCTAACAGTGAGAATGGGGGTGTTTCAGACTATTCTGTCTGCTTGTGGGATCTTTTTCCTGGGTTGCTTCATCCAGCCTTGATATGAGGGTTTGTCCCTAGTCTTATAGCATATTGTTATATTGGTTTTGGTTGATATCCCGGGGGGGGGGGGTATCCTTTCTTTTGCTGAAGAGAAATAGAGGAATGGATCTGGGGGAGTGGGAAGTAGGGGGGGGGACTGAGAGGAGAGGAGTGAGAGGAGTCTGTGGTAAGGATGTGACATGAGAGAATAATAAATTAAAAAGAGAGGAAAAGGAATACCATCGAGGGCCACAGAAGTGGCTCAGTGGGAAGGGGACTTCTGCCAAGCCTGATAATCTAAGTTCAATTCCCAGAACCCACACGCGGAAGGAGACAGGTGACTCCTGCTGTCCTCTGTCTTTGACATGCATGCTGTGGCACGTGTGACCCTCCCAAATGCTCACACTAAATAAATAACGGCAGGAGGAAAAATCAAGAAATGCTGTTGACAGGCTGAGGTGCATTAATGAGATTAGGTGGCTGTGGTCCTGAAGAAAGTATCTCAGTAGGAAAAGTGGACTGGTTGGCAGATGGGTGAAGGAGGAAAGACATTTATATGGGGCATTCCACACAGCTGCTAACACTTGGAGTCATTGCACACAGTGGGAGAAACATAAGCCCTGTCAGGCTTTATGAATGAGAAAAACTAAGACTCAAATGGTAATTGTGTCGCTAACATTCGGTACATTTCATTCACAAGTAGGTCAGATGAGACTGAGTTATAGCCAAGTGTGGTACTTCCCTGGCGTACATGCAGTCAATCCCCTGCATCCAAAACCAAACAGAAGCACCAACCAACAAACAAGCGAAACAAGTGTACAGACCGAAGCCTGGTTGACTTTGAAATACACTAATCTGCCGTCCGACCTCTGCAGTTGGGAGGATTATATCATTTCAGAAAGGACATCCCATAATATACTTGTGCCTCCCCTTGAAGCTTTATCAGTGCACATTCCAGCCTCATCAGCCTTCAGCTCACAGCTTGGCTACACAAGCCTGACATTCTTGTTTGCTGCACCAATGACTTGAGTTTATCTTAAAAAGCACTACTTGATCTATTTGTATTTATGAATGTTTCCTTAAGTTAAAAAAAAAAGAAAAACGTTTATATATGGGGTACCACATGGGGATGAGGTCAGAGGATAACTTGCAGCAGCCATTTTCCTTCTGACACGATGTGGGCTCCAGAATGGAGTTCAGTTGTCTGGATCGGGGCCAAGTGCCTCGCCTGGCTGAGCCATTTCGTTGGCATAACAACCACTTCTTTTAAAAATAGCTCACTACTTGGAGTTAATATTCCCTTTTTTAAAAAAAAAACTTTCTCAAGCACTCAAGTAGAAATTAAACTGTTCTAAGATAATTTTCAATCTCATAACTTAAAATCAGTATCTCTTGTGAAATAAGAAAATTAATGTAGAAGATTTGGCTAGAATCATCAGACACATGTCAAAGTTGGATCAGTATCTAAAGCAGGACAGCAGAAAGACAGTGGCTCCTAACCAACTTCATGACATTCAACCATTGACCCATCCATTGGGTTTTTACAAAAGATGGGAGACTGAAGCTTGGGAAAGTACACTCAGAGAGAGCTATCAACATACTCTGAGCTTCCTCACATATGAGAAGCAATTTCCTATTTAGTTCAAGAGGAAGGGGCTTCTCTTCCTTTTGAAGCTACTTGAAGTTCAAGTAGCTTCCAGTAACTTGAAAAGTAGCTTTGAGTTAAGTCTGGAAATTGGAGGAGTAAGAGCCGGTCACATGTGTTTTCTGGGAAAGGGGAATCCATTTCCAAGACTGTGACTTCCAGTGTTTCTGGGGACAGCTGACTTACCCCTGTGGCCCTTGGAACATCTATCCAAAAGCAGTAAAAAGAAACTGTCTCAGGGTCCACGAGGAAGGAGCAGACACCGTCCAGAATCCAGACATCAGTGGACACATTCCCCTAAGAATTGGCTTTGGTAGGGATACAGGTAGTGGGAAGATCTTAAAGGATGCTCCCACTCCAAGGCTCAGCATTGGCTGTGGGTCACGGTCAGAACACCAGTCTCTGACCAGTGCCATTGAGTGAAATGCTTCTGTTCCTCTCATCCTTCTCTTTCCCCAGAACATTTGAGGGTGGCTAGGGTCAGCAAGAGAAGAGGGATAAGACCTGAGAAAAGGAATAGTTCAAAAGTAAGGAACAGGAACACTATGGAAAATGTCCACCACGTGTAGTCTTGTGACTTGCAGCAGGTGAGCAGCTCATGGAAGGCTGGAAACGTAAAATAACCTTGGATGGAGTTTCAAGTTTCTAGAGTTACAGTGGAGCAGGCATATTCATCACCAAGAAGAGGCTCATTCCTTCCAAGGAGGTGGCTAAGTGAAAAAATCCAGCCCTTAGGCATGTGTTTAATGAGTTAGTGGTAGGCAATGAATGTAGGGTGTCATTGCTAGTCTTACCTGTTAACTTGACCACATCTAGAATCGATTAAAACCCAAGGTGCTGGGCATAGAAGAATCTTTTTTCTTAATTGAATGAGTTAAAGTGGGAAGACCCACTTTTAACCCCAGCCTTTTGAGGTAGAAAAAACCACCTGGACTGAACCTTCTGGAGGCAGCCTAGATCCAAGACATCAAAGAAGAAAAGTCTGCCTCTCTCTTTAGCATGACTTTCCCCCCCACCCCATCTATTTCCCCCTCCCTCCATCCCCCACCCACCTGTCTCTGCCTACTTGCTCTTGCGCTAGCTAGCAAGACCATTCCTTCACTGGCATTAGAACCTAGTTCTTCAGTATCCCATCATCTACTGAACCATCCAGCCTCATAGACTGGACATGAACAACTACCAGATTCTTGGACTTAAGTAGACAGCCATTGCTGCATGAGCTGGACCACAGCTTGACAGCCATTGCTGCATGAGCTGGACCATGGCTTTTAAGTCACTCTATCAAATCCTCTCTCTTTATAAAGAAAGATTTATTCTATCAGTTCTGTTCCTTTGGAGAATCCTGACCGATACAGAGGGACTTCAGAATTCCATGGCAGGTCAGGCCTATTCAGAATCCGGTTTGAACATGATTCATGCCAAGAGATCCTCACAAAGGCACTCTGAACCCGGTGATGTTCATCTACATGCCACAAAGGAAACATTCAACTCTGAGGAGCAACTTGTCCAAGAACAGATGGTATGGGGCAGAAATCTGAAGTCACACTCTTAGTCTCAGCTGCTTTCCTTTCCTGGGTGGAACTCTGTGGTTAATGTCTACCATGGGTACTCAAAATGATCATCAATCCATAGGACTTTGTAAAAAAAATAAAAGCTATTCTTTTGAAACTTTCCATCTACCAGGAAAATGTCAAAATGAACCCCAGCTCTCGTGTGTGTGTGTGTGTGTGTGTGTGTGTGTGTGTGTGTGTGTGTGTGTGCATTTGTGCATGTGTGTATGTGTGTATGTGTGTGTGTGCATGTGTGTATACACATGTACCCTAGAAGCCACAGGTCAACCTCATATGTTATTCATTCCCTTGGGTACCACAGACCTTATTTTTTGAAACAGAGTCTCACATGTCCTGGAAGTAATTTACTAGGCTAGGCGGACTATCCAGCAAACCCCAGGGACCTTCCTGTCACTGTCTCTCCAGGCCTGGGATCACAGCCATGCATAACCACATCTGGCTGTTTTACATGTCCTGGAGTAGAGGTGTCAAACTCAAATCCCTATGACTGTATACAAGCATTCACTAACTGACTGAGGACTCCAGGCCCCAAGTGTGGCCATCTGTAAGATAATTATTAACTTCTGTGGTAAAGTTTCAAAGTAAAGGTATAGACTAGAGATGCTCCCTCCCCACCCATGTGGGATCATTGCTTGCACTCTAGGCCTATTGCCAGGCAACCAAAATCCATCAGACAGCTCATTTTCTCTGTGGCATATTCTTCAATCTCAGAAAGCAGCTGGATTGTGAACAATGGCCTCTCTCCCCTCTCACATCTTCTAAAGTCAGGCATCTCTATTCACAGAAGAGCCATGTTCCCCCAGGGAGACAGGGCGAATAGAAGCCACAGGGTCTCTATTTCTCTGTGTCTCATTCCATGGTTCACAAAACACACACACTTCATACCTGTGAAAAAGTCCAGATTGAAATCTAGGGGCACAAATCTAAATTCTCCCGAAACCACCCCCCCGGGGGGGGGAGATAAACAGTCAGAGGAAAATGTCAGCAAAGGCAGTAGGAAAATCAGAAAAGCACTTGGTACTTACTGCTCTCACCACCCGAGGTACAGATGTTGCGAACGATCCTTTTCTTCACCTTTTTAAGCTCGTCGAAGTTATGCACCGTCAATTTTTTCGCCGCTGTCCCTGTGATCTGGACCAGCTGCTGGTCATCTACATCCCCGATGCCAACCGAGTAGATATCCACACCTATGTGTCTCAGCTCCTCAGCAGCCTGAGCTACCTCATCTTGGGACCGGCCATCCGTGAGGACCAGCAGCACCTGAGGGGTACCTGCGTTGATCCTACTGCCCGTGTCTGGCCGGAAGTAATGCTTCACCTTCCTGAGTGCATCTCCGATGTGGGTGTATCCAAAGATCTGCTGGATGCCTTCAATCTGTGTGGATATCTCCTTCTCCCCTGTGAATGTCCCCAGCAGAAACTCTGACCTGTAGCTGTCACTGAACTGTGCCGCTCCTATGCGGACTCGGTTGAGGCTGACATCGAAGTCTTGAACAACAGATGCCAAAAACTCCTTCATCTTCTGGAAGTCATCCGGGTGGATGCTGTTTGAACCATCCATGAGGAACACAAGGTCAACTTTTTCAATTTCACAATCTATGGAGAGCAGAGAGGAAAGGAAATGAGATAAGACCAGACGACTCTTCTTTAACCCTCCAGGAGTAAATTAAACGTCGGCAACTCTACAGCAAAAGAGTCGTTTGGAAGTTGTTTCTTATCTCATGCTACTCTGTGGCCACATTCACTGGAGAATAAAGAAATACAAATGATCCTTTCATAAAGGCAGTGGGAGTCACACATTGCTAACCCATCCTGTCCTGTTTCTCTTGGCTCTGTCAGTTTGGTGGTTCGCCATTCTCTGTTTTGACATGCCAGAGGACTGACAACTGGACTACACAAGAGCTTCTCTTAGCATCTGCAATCATGCCCTGACCTTTCCAGAAGGCAGGGACAGTAGTAGTACTGCAAACGACATTACCACGTATCCACATAGAGACTCCAGTGGCAGCAGATGGTCCGTATTACTGACTTGGCTTCTCTGGTCCAGTTGGTCCAATAAAATTTTTTTCTGGTTTATTAGGGAAATTTGTTAAGAGCATGCTTTCTGACCTTCCTCTTCTATCGGCTTCCTCTCTCTGGTGTATTCAGACAAAAATACTAGCTTAAGGGAAAAAAAGTGTTTTCAAGCATATAATGCAATATAGTCAGAGATAATTCTGTCTCATCTTTTGGGAATTACAAAACAAACAAAACAAGGGAGATTGATGCCAATAGGTAAAAGTCATGCCTAGCACACACTCATCTGGACCCTTTAACATTATGCTAAGTGCCATAATTTGCTGAATTTCCAGGGTTCTCAACACTGCCCCAACTTAAGTTTTTTAATTATGTGTGTAGTGTGTGTGTACATTAGTGTATAGGTGTGTGGGTATCTACATCCATTCATGAAGGCCAAATGGGGGAATATCAGGTGTTCTGACTTATTCTTTCCTCCTCTGTCCCTTGAGACAGGGTCTCACTGAGACTGGAGCTAGGCTGGTGTGAGTCTCATAGGCTGGACCTGTCTCAGCTCCCCCACAACCTAGACTCACAGGCACAATTGGCTTTGACATGGGCTGGGTTCTCATACTTGTTTGGCCAGCTTCCTCACTCTTAAGCACATTCTCAACCTCAAGCTAATTCTCAGCATTGTTTCAGGAAAGAGTAAAGGTGGTGGCTTTCCTACAGTCTGGATGAGAGAGAGAAGCAGACATGGCCCATCAGTCCTCTAGGAATGGAGGAGCTCCATCACACTGCTCTGCTTCTGGTTCATATTTGGCAGTCTGTCTCACTTCCGGTGGGAAGCCTCAGTCAAAACGTGCACTGTTCAACTGCACAGAGGAGAGGACAGATGCAAGTTCAGGCACTGGCCAGCAAAGGAAGCTAAGATTGGTCCTCATTCCTACTAACAAACAGAGGTTGTAAGCTTGCCAGAGAAAAAGCTAGTGGCTACTTCCTAAGGAGGTAAAACTCACAACAAACAAACAAAAGAAGACAAAAGCAGAGAAGCTAAATCATTTTGAAAAAAGAACTGCACCCACGTGTTAGCGTTGTGGACCAACAGCGTGATTGCTCTATAATAAAACTATTTGATTTCTTATTATTTGTTAGGGCACAAAGTTGCCTATATATTTTTTCCACCAAATAGGCTTCCATTCTGGAAAGCAAATTATCTCTTCTTGAGAAGAATGTGGTGGTTTGTATATGCTTGGCCCAGGGAGTGGCAGTATTTAGGAGGCATAGACTTGTTGGAGTAGCTGTGTCACTGGGCTTTAATACCTTTATCCCAGCTGCCTAGCAGTCAGTCTCCTGCTAGCAGTCTTCAGAACAAGAGGTGGGACTCTCAGATCCTCCTGCACCATGCCTGTCTGGACACTGCCATATTCCTACCTTGATGATAATGGACTGAACCTCTGAACCTGTAAGCCATTCCCTAGTCAGTCCCAATTAAATGTCATCCTCATAAGAGTTGCATTTGGTCATGGTGTCTCTGTTCACAGCAATTAAACCCTAACTAAGACATAGGCCTTAGAACCTCTTTCACTTTGAGGCTGAGGAGGAGGTGAACAGGGTCATACTACACAGGAGGTCTAGCCTGCAACTCAGAGTGCAGTCTAGGATGGGCTCGAACTGCCTTAGCCTCCTCCAGGTTCTAGGATTATAGGTACGCAGCACCATGCCTACAAGATAAAAAGTGTAACATGGCAGCTAAATGAATGAGTGTTGAATGAGTGTGCACATGCACAAAAACTCACGCCATCTCTAGCTTCCTGAAAGAAAAAGATGAACACAGCAATGCTGGCTGCCCTCTACCCCAGTCCTCCAAGACCAGACTGGAGTGTTTAATACCCAAGTCTGCATTTTTGGTGAATTGGTTTGGTCGGGAGAAGAGAGTGACTTCAGAGAATGGTGATGGCCCTTAGTCCAGGAGGCAGAGTGTGACTTTTGGCCAAAAGGCATCTAAGTGGACCTGGGTCCTAATGACGTATTTTCAAAAACAGCAGAGTTCCCAGTGTTAGAAGGGTCCAGGTGGGAGGCAGGAGAAGCATTTTCAAAAGTTTTTTTTTTTTTTTCCTGCTGGGGAGGAAGGCAAACGAAATATCCTTGAAAGCCTGCCCCAGTTTGGGGTCCTATGAATGGGAAGGTCACTTCCTAATATCAGTCCCTCCCAGAAAAACTTGTTCCCAAATGTGACTGGTTGCTATCTCACTCACTTGGCCCCCTTTAATAATTAGGAGGAACTTAAGTGACAGGCCTTACCGACTTTTGAAGAGTTACAGACACTGGCCGACACATCAGAGAATATCCCCTTCAGGCCTCCGAAGGTCTCTACGAAGTAGTACTTGTCGCTGGACCCCGCCATGGCCAAGAGCTCCCAGCTATTGGCACCCTCAATCCCCACAGCCAGGACAAGAATGCCTTTGTCCCTCAGAGCCTTGGCAGTGGCATTGAGCTTCTCCGCGTCATGAGATTCTCCATCGGTAATCACAATGAGGACTTGGGGGACTCCCTTGTGCAAACGGCTGCCCCGGGCTTCGGTGAACATGTGATCGGAGAAGGCGAGGGCCTCAGCGGTGTAAGTATTACCACCTATGGGCTGGTCATTCTGGAGCATGGAAATCACCTCCAGCTTTGTTCCTAGTTCATCCAGATAAAACAGTACCTCTGGGTCATCGGCATACTTCAGAGCTCCAAAGCGGACCTGATTCCTACCCACGTCAGCTTTCTTCACCAAGCCAATCATGAAGTCCTTCATGATGTTATATTCTTGATAGTCAATGCTGCCGGAGCTATCAATGACAAACACCACATCCAAAACTTCAATCCGCTTGCATTCTGAAAAGGAAGGAAAACAAACATCTGAGATTCAGCATGGGAAGTCCCCCGTCTTCCATTTATATGGGTGGCGTTTTCCCTCTGTAGGAACATGCTGTGCATCAGATTTTAAGCTTTCTGGATAACAGAGATACCTGGCTCTATTGTGCTGGTGGTACTTAGCAATGTTCAAATGAGATTTCAGAACAAGGGAACTGCAGAGTGAAACCTAGTACAAAGGTATAAGAAGGAATGGCCATCCCAGGACCATCGGGAGTACAACCTCTACCTTTAGACTAAAAAGGTGAAAATCCTAACTGTGTAACATTTCCATATAACTCATTTCTTCCTTATATGCTTCTATTTATACAAGGTTATTTTTAAGTTTATTGGGATCCTGAGCTTTTATTAACACCCCACGAGGAAATAACAAAACAATAGCAACCACAAGAATTTGATAACACTATGTTTTTATCATGGTTGTATGTTGACTGATTTCTGAGCCTACATTTCTTCTTTTTTGACTTTCTTGAGATATTTACTTCCATTATTAGGATGCATCATAAAAAGTAGACCAGTTCTCTTCTAGCTCAAGTGAGTTGTCCTAACATAAAATTCCTATGAACTTGTTAAGGCCAAGGTCAGCACCATGGCAAAGTAGAGTAGGACAGACCTAATTTCCAATTTATCTAATGGAGCCCGCCCCACCATGAGTTCTAGAGCTTAACTCATCCTCTCTGGAGAAGTGGCGTCCTGAGATGATCAAGTGGTCTTTATGTTGGTAGTACACGCTCTCTCTTTGGGTCTTAGGAAAAATGCAATCCAGATATTTGTTAACTCATCTATTCTGGAGAAACGGAACTTGGAGAAAGTACTCCCCCAGCTAGTTTTCACATTTCCCTCTTTTGCAAGCCACTTGCCAGCCATGTGGTGGACCGTTGAAAACACAAGAGCCAATGTACTCAATGCTGACCAGAGACCATGTGTGCAGAGCCAAAAATCAAATTCCCAAGAAAGGCTGACTCCACTGAAGAACTAGGTCCCCCCAGCCATCTGCTGGCTGTGAAGATTGCTTGGGTTTCTTGGGGACTCGAGGGTGGAGGGGAGGGTTGTTCAGCATTGGAGACCTTCGAAGAGCTTATATTTATTACGGATGGTATTGCCAGGAAACAAAAACAAACAAACCAGATGTAGTCCTTCTACCAAACTCAGACAACAGCCACCAAACCCTACAGAAGGGCTTGAGCTAGCACAACAAGACAATGTCTCTTCCCCCTTAAAAGTCTGCAAATAACATCTTTTTAGAGTGAATTTCCAGAATGGAAATTCAGTCATTCAGCCCAGGGGTCACAGAACAATTTAGCTGCTTATATTTGCTGGCCTTCCTTCTGTGGATTCGGGCACTTGGGGGTTGTGTGTGAGATGCTGGGGTTCAGTCCCATGACCTTGAGAGTGCTCTAGCACTGAGCTGCTCCTTCAGCCTGGAGCTCTGCTTTTCCCACCTCCATTCCTCTGCAGTGTTATAGAAGAGTGGGAAGTATGTCCTCTACGTCGCTGAAAGCATCTATTGCTCAACTTCGTGCCCTACTTTCCTGTTTTGTACAATTTAGCAGACAGTTCTCACAAACATTTTACTTGATTAAGTTGATGCTAAGCCAAACCTGAGTCTTCCTGCTCAGGAGGCTACTAGGTTCCTCTATCAGATACCTCAGCAGCTCATATTAGATCTATTAGTGTGATCTAATGGCATAGGACATATAAGGTCGGGCCCCTCGTTGGAAGGCAGGGCCAACCATGGTGGGACTGGAGTTTTAACATTGCCTATGGGGTTGTGCTGAAACTAGACCCATAGCTGAAGTGACCGCCTTACATGGCTCTCATCTCTACCCCGTTGGTAAGGCCTGCTAGTTAAGTTTTTCCTAATTATTGAAAAAAGAGGGTCAAATGAGTAAGATACCAACCATTTTGCTTTCCTTCCTCCGCTCCTGGAAGCACCTCCCCAAAAGACCACTTCCACAAGAGCACTTGACAGTGCCCTCCCCTTCCAGGGAACCTGACATAAGACCTGGTGACATCGCGGTTCTTAAAGAAGTAATTGATCACATTAGGACTATGATTTGTCTGCAAATGGAAAAGCCGTTGGCCCAAATTGTTCTTTTATGGATTTATTTTTTATATGGGGAATTGGGGAGGCACTGAGCCAAGGTCTTACTCAATGTCCCAGAGTAGCCTGAGACTCATTATGTAGACCAGGCTGGCTTTGAACTCATGGCCGATTTCCTAGTCTCAGAGCTCGAATACTGGGGGTGCCATCCCCAGCTCTTAACTCCAAAGGTCAAAGGCACTGAAGCAAGCATTTCGAGTAAGAAGCTTACAGCACTCAGATGCAATTCTATTTAATCAACAGTAAGCAGCAGTAAGTACAGGGTTGCCCATGCTTACCTTCACGGGGACTGCAGATTCCCAGAACGAGGTCATCTTCAATGTGCTGCAGAATGTCAAAATTCTCAACATAGAAAACCATCTCTGGCTTCCCGCTGATCTCCTCCAGCTGGGTAACATTGGAGCCAAACACTCCCACAGAATAGATAATCACACCTTCTCTGCGAAGGGCCACTGCTGGGTCCCTTACTATGTCCTGAGCCTCGCCATCCGTGATGAGAATGAGGAACTTCCTGACGTTGGGCCGGGCCCCCTTTTCAGGACTAAAGTACTGAGACACAAAGGTCAGGGCACTGCCTGTCAAGGTTGTTTCTCCAATGAGGGTCATTTGGTCAATGGCATTGGCAATGTCACTTTGAGACATGAATGTGTTGAGCTGAAACTCCTCCTTGTTTTCGTGGCTGAACTGGACCACACCAATCTGCACTCGGTCAGCCCCGATCTGGGATTTGCTCACCAGGCTCTTCATAAACATCTTCATCTTGCTGAAGTTTTCAGGTCCGATGCTGCCAGAACTGTCCACCAGAAATATGATGTCCGCTTTCATGTGTCTGCAGGCTGCATGGGAAAGACTGGGATGTTTATGTACATCGCTGCACGTGAGAAATTAAGAGTTCACAGGAAAACCCAGATCACAAACATTTCTGTGTTCAAGCTCAGTGTGTGCATCATAAAGATAGCTTAGGGGAATAAAGCATCACAAGCAATAAGAGCCAAGACTATTCTGTTTGTTGGTAATTTGCTCAAGCAGCTCCATCTCAGCACCATCTGAGGCCAGGTCATTTTTGCTGTAGCAGCACTCTGAATGGCCAGTCTGTACGATGGTTAGCAAATATCCTGCCTTCATCCATTCAGTGATGCTAAGAGAGATCCCTACTCAAGACACCAGAAATATATCTACACATTACCAAATACTCTCAGATAGTAAAAGCCATGTGGGAAAAATTACTGACACAGCACTCCAGAGAAATCTAGACAAGTTCATTTATAAAATGAAATGCGCATCAGAGATCCACATCCCTTTCAGAACAGTTTTGATTGTATTATATATTTTAGCAGGGGTCTGTGGGGAAAGGCTAATTAATACTCAGACAGAAACCCTCCAAATAGCTGTCATTCTTCCAATATTAATTTATACGACAATGGGGTTTTGCTTTGTTCTGGAGAGAAAATACCACATAGGTCAACAATCTCAACTTAGAAATGTGAGTCATCTGTCTAGACTAACAGTGTCTCTCTGTGAGCTGCTGTCTGAAGGTCAAGCCGAGCCATCTCCTACCTTCTTCAGCACAGATCTCCTGAACCACTTGGTTCCTTATGTCCCTCAGGGCATCGAATTCATGCACATAGTAAACGCGCTTTTCCTCTCCTGCAATCTCCTGCAGCTGGGTTTGGTTGGCCTCCTTGACACCGATCGCATACACACGGATGTTTTCCTCTCTCAGCTTAAGTGCGGGCTCCAGGACGCTGTCCTGGGACATGCCATTTGTCAGAACAACCAAGTGACACGGCACTTTGTTGCCTCGCTGCTTCTTTGCTCTTTGCAACAGCTTCAGGGTGAAGTTCAGGGCTGCACCCGTGTTGGTACTCCCACCCATCTGCCTGATGTTCTCGATGGCCCTTCCCAAGTCAGGCTTGTTAGTATACTTATCAATCTCAAATTCCAAGTCCCAGGTGTCGGCATACTGCACGGCCCCTACTCGAACCTTGTGGGGAGCGATGTTGAACATGCCCACCACTTCTGACAGGAAGGTCTTCATTTCATGGAAGTCTGTGGGCTGGGTGTTCCCCGAACCATCAATGAGCAGATAAATATCAGCTTCCTCTGTATCCACACAGGCTGAAATGGAACCAAAAAGTTGAATGTGGCAACTGGGGCAAATGTGAGAGAAACAGGAGTACAGGTGGGAAGGATGAGTATCATAAACATCTGCAGAAGGAAGACGGAAGTGACTTCCGGGCATCAAAGACTTGCTTCCTAGCTTGGGATGAGGGTTCAGCATGGGTTGGATAAAATGAGTTGTTTCTGATAGTGTGAGACTATAACCTTAATCCTTTGCCGTAAATAAGGACAAATATATGTGTAGGAAAGCGAGAAATTTCTCTTTGCAAGTTGTTTTTCTCCACTAGTAAATAATATTTGAAGAGAAAGAAATATAATGTGGAACAGAGGGCATGTAGCGGGATACTGTGAGCATGCGAGTTCTTTTTCCTAGAATCTGGAAAAAATTATTTACTTCTTCCCTATTCCTAGTCCTGACCTTCAGTGGGGGCTTTGAGTGTAGGACACAGTGACTCAGTAAATAAGCTATAAGTAATCATTGCATAATCTATACAAATATGTTTACATATACATAGATATGAAATATTTGTATAGCATCTATGACTATACATGTACAAAACAAACATTGTGTACTGCAAAAAATACAACCTGTTCTCTCTCCAAGTGTGCAAGTAATAGATGGTTACTTAATCTGTCTTCTATACAAATCATGTTTCTTATGTAGTCTGTACTTTGGCCTTGGGGGTTAAAGGAAGAGAAAGGTAAATAAGAATAAAGTACAGGGAAGACCAGGAGAATTGGGGAGGCAAAGAATGAAAGCCAGCAAAAGGGGGCAGAGTCGGAAATGTCTGAAGTAACGGGTGCAGCTAAAGCCCTGTCAAGGAGGAGATGCTCCTCCCAGGCTCACAAGCTGGACTTCCTAGTACCCAGCTAACCTCAAATTTAAGATTTCATTCTGCCTACCTACTTCTGTATGTATAACACTCAAGAGATGAGAATAAAGAAGGCTCTAGAATGGCCTTCTCCCAGTGAGACTTTACCAGATTTGAGGGTCTCGGTCCGTTCTGAGAAGACAGAGACTGTGTGTGTGATTTGGTTCCTCAGCTTTTTCAGGAATGTCTGGTTGTGGGTGGCCAGCTCTGAGAAGTTGCCCAGTTTGGAGGTGAACTGTTCGGCAGGGTAGGATGCGATCTTCTCCAGCTGCTCTGGGTTAGCCCCCTCTATGCCCATGGTAAAGATGGTCACTCCCTCCCGCCGGAGGTTGACAGCTGCCTTGGTCACGTTGTCTTCTGAAGCTCTGTGGGTCACCAGCACAGCGATCTGAGGCACTCCTTGGTTCTTCCTACTGCCCCTCTGTGCACTGAAGACTTCCTTCCTAGTCTTTTTTAGGGCAGCTCCAATGTAGGCCTGCCCTACATGAGGGGACAGATCCTGTATGTGCTGCAAGACCTCTGTCTTGTTGGTACCCATGCTCAGAGAACTGATCACCCTTGTCTCATTGCTATAGGCAACCAGGCCAACTCTCATGCAGTTTTCCTTTATGTCAAGGGCAGAGACACTTTCCCCCAGGAATGCTTTAAGATGATCTAGGTTCTCTTGGCTGCCATTAATGGCCATGTCCAACAGGAATACCACATCAGCCACAGAAGGACCTTGGCAAGCTGTGTGGGGAGAAAGAAATGGGTCAGCATAGCTATTACAGGAGGGTCAGCATCTCTGTTGAGCTTAAGACATATAGAACATACAGTTGATCTCAGCTATATGAAAAAGGTATGATGTGATTATTTATAAATATATATGGTATATATTTTTTATAAAATAATAAAGTGAGATGCAGTGTTTACCTCAGAGTTGGCATAGATATTAAAGAGATAAAATACTTAACATGGAGCCTGGTAGATATAATTCATTCAATGAACACTAGCCATTAAATATGAAAATCACTTAGGTAACACCTTTATTGTACTCAGCAGCTCAAACCTAAATATTGCAAAGGAATGATAAGGGATGCCCTTGCATTTTCAATGATTTGGGAAAGACATCAGTAGTAATGAATCGTATTTCTATAAACTGCCACAAGAAAAGCATTCTGTATTGTCAAGACTTCATCTCCAGCTGATTTAACCAAGGGGGTAGACTGTGAAGAACACAGGAGCTAATTCAGAATCAAGCAGCAGAATAAGCAATGTGGGGTTCAGGCTACCAGCCTAGAAACCAGGGGACTTCACCCAGCTCTGGCCACACATGGCTGCTTGGCACTGGGGCATATCATACCACTTTAATTCTTTGCTTCAGCACTGAGGCATATCTTTATTTAATTCTTTGCTTCAGAACAGGGTTTGAATAACCAGAGGTTGGCTTCAGCTTGATATTCTGCGGTTACAGTATGTGGTTCCCAAAGCTAAAGGTTTCTCCAGAACCAAATTAGTTTTCATGGAACCAGTCATAAACCTGCAGCAAGAACAACCCAGGGAGGTGGCTGAGAGCAACCTGGGTTGCAAGGAGGAGGCATTGCAGACTTTTTAAATCCAGGGCTAAACAGACCATTAAAAAAAACTCAGGCTTGTGGGATTCCTTTTCTCTTTTTTCTTTTTTTCTGGCCACAACCTCTATATCTTCTTTAACACTCAGCGGTAATTAATACCTGAAAAAACTACCCATTGGAAGAAAGGGGTACTCACAGGACTCTAATTCCCTTTTCACCTTGATTCTTCAAAATCATTTTGATATTATTACAATAGCTCAATGTCCTGGTAAATCTTGTTATCAATTTGACACACTTAGAAGGACTGCCTCCATCAAATTGGCCTGTGGGCATGTCTCTGGAGCCTTTCCTTGATTGCTAATTGATGGAAGAGGACTCCGCCCACTATGGGCAATACCATCCCTAGGCAAATGCGGATATATAAGAAAGGTAGATGAGTAAACTAGAGGGAGCCAGCTACCAAACAATGTCCTACTATGGCCTCCACTTCAGTTCTTGATTGAATCTCCACCCTGGCATTCCTCTGCAATGGACTATAGATCTGTAAGCTAAAATAAACCCTTTTCTCCCTAAGTTGCTTTTGGTTAGTGTCTTATCACAACAATATAAAGAAAATTAGGACACCCACCTTCTACAATACTGTCATCGGCCATCCCTTCCCTGTACTGAGTCACATCCTTGATGATCTGTGTCATATTTGGAGCAAACGCACTGAGGTCCCTGGCAGTCCTGAGGTTGAAATGGAACCGAGAGGTGGCCATGGCCTTCAGGTTTTCCTCAGAAGCCTTCTGCACCCCCACAGAGATGATCTTCACCCCATCTTCCCGCAGGGCCTTCGAAGCCTCTTCCACGTCATCCTCAGACTCCGCTGAAGCCAGCACCACCAGGATTGGGGGAAACTGTTTCTTGTCTCTTCCGTTTGTGGGAGCAGAGAAATAGATCCTGTGAGCCTCCTGCAGGGCGTTCCCTATCTTCAGGGACCCACCGAGGAACCCGAAGTTCTTCTTCAGATGGTTCAGCATGGGGTTCCTGTTCTTGAAGGTGCCTAGTTGGAACTCACTGTGGAGAGTGTCACTGTACTGGGCCAGGGCCACGCGGTACTTGTTGGCCTCTATGGGGAGGCTGCTGATCATCTTGTGGATGAAAGTTTTCACAAGAGGAAAGGACTTAATCCCTACGTGATCTGAACTGTCCACCAGAAACACCACATCTGCATACTCGGGGCCTATAAAATCATAACATAGCAAAAAGTTTTAGAAAGTTTCTGTTATGTTTAATGCCAACTACACACACACACACACACACACACACACACACACACACACACACACGGGGGGGGGGGGAGTATACAAATAGAAAGTTAGTTTTTTCCTTTGAAAAAAATTTAGAACCTTCCTGATAAATCGAACAGAATAGTTTAACAGCACATAAGCTCTCAGGAAATCTCTCAGTGTTTGTTTCTTGGTGTGAGTACTTTAGACAGCTTCTCATTTGAAAGCTTTACAACAATGAGCGCATTGTGCAAACAATTAGCTAACTGGGAATAGGTAAGCTTATCAAAGTAATTTAATGGGCAATTTCCTCCTGTACTTTATAGAATTTGAGACGTGGCCACATGCACACAAACATACCTTCACATGTCCACACATGCACACACACATCAAAACATTGATCATGCTCATTTGAATCAGATTCCTTCAGATTGGTTAGAACTATGAAACCTGAGCCTCTGTCACTGTGATTCTCACTTAAGTGATGCCTCAGGTTATCTGATTAATTTATAAACGTTATTTTCGTATTACAAACTGTTGAGCTGATGAAGCTCAAGGCATCACGAATACACAGGATTGGCTGAATCGTCAGGAAAGTTATTTCTAATACATTCAGTGAGTCATATGGATGGACACCATGATTGATAAATTCATTTTCTTATACACAAGATATGATGGCAGCAAAGAACTTGAAGTGAGAAATGGGATTATAATCTCAGTTTCTATTAAGCATATTTTATGCTGGAACACAAAAAACCTTTCTGAACCTTCAACAATTTGCAAGATGTCAAGAAAAAAATATATGTGCCATTATACAATCATATACAATTAAATATATATAAATGAATGATATAGTCTCATGTATGCCAGGCTGGCTTTGAACTCTTTATTAATTTTTATTGGTTATTTTGTTTATTTACATTTCAAATGTTATTCCCCTCTTCCCAGTTTCCTATCCGTGAGCCCCCATCCCTCCTCCCTTCCCCCCATCTCTATGATGGTGCTTCCCCACCCACCCACCTGCCCACTCCTGCCTCAGCAGCCTAGAGTTCCCCTATCCTGAGTCATCAAGCATCCGTAGGACTAAGGGGCTCCCTTCCCAGTGATGCCCCACAACGCAATCCTCTGCTTCCTATCCAGCTGGAACCCTGGGTACCCCCTGCACACTCTTTGGCTGGTGGTTTATTCCCTGGGGGGTGGGGAGGGTCTGGTGGCTTTGAACTCTTGATCTCCTGCCATCACTTCCCAAGTGTCAGAATTACAGGCGTGTGTTCAGCACCATGTGGGGCTCTACGATTCTAGTTTTACTTTATAGAAAATCAGTGTGAACTAGCTTCACTTACTGACAGCTTTGTGTCTGGTCTGTGAGCTTTCAGCACTTCGTCACAAAGGAAGATGGGTAAATGGTATGCACTTGTGTGTGCCTTGTGTGGGAAAATGCAGTGCACTTGGATTATGTGACAGGAAACCTCCCTGGCCTCTGCTCATTCTGTGATCATTAGTAAGTTATCCAGAATACATGAGCCCGTCTCCTCTGCTCTAAAGCATGCAGGTTCAATTAGCAAATGCCCAGGCTAGCTCCTCACATCAGCCTTTTATCACAAATCATTACTCAATAGATTCCTATCACACCATACTAGTCCCTGCTTTCTTCTTCTGTTGCTAAGAAAGCAGCCCTAACTTCCATCATCTGGTCTCTGTGAGCAACTGACCAAAGCTCGAAGGATAAGCTGGTCCTTTCTCATCTTTCAAGTGACCTCATCCCCAGCAATCTGAGATTCTTGAGTTGATTGCGGAGCCAGAAACATTCAGGGGAGGAATGAACAGAGGGCCAGTGGGACCTTCTTCTCAGGACAGCCTGGTTGGTCCAGGGAACCCTGCTCAGGGCAGTTTGATACATGGCCATCGGTAACCTTTCTCCTCATGCATAAGCTCCTGTATCTTGTGTAGGAAAGACTTGTGGCTGATGAGCAGTGATACTCGGGTCCTTTGTCATGTATAAGCCATGAGATATGTGGGGGAGGGGGAGATCGACTCTTCTTAGAAAGCTCAAGGCAATGGGGGCAAAGTCTAGTTTATCTCCACAAAACTTGTTCAAGATTAGAATCCTAGAGAAAGCTATTAAAGCCCATGTAGGTGGTCCTAGAGGCGAGCCAGCCAGCACCTACACCAACTACTGAAGCGGGGCTGGAGGAGGTGGTGGGAGGTGTTTTGGACTTCATTTTGCTGGACATGAGTTACTGAGGGCAATTACTAACAGAGCAGAAGCTTTCTCCAGGGTAAGCACAGGCATGCTCTTATAAGCATAAGGCAAACAAGCTGCAGCGCCAGGCAGCGGATCTACACATTTAGCCAAAGCAACAGTTTTAGTCAAGTCAATTCGAAACAGAGACAGCGTGATCTTTCCAGTGCTTAACTCAGCAGAATTCCCAAGAAAACCTGGAATAGGCTGAACTGGGGACAAAAAGGATAGTTTTCCTGTATTTTATCAGTAGCCCAGGATTTCCGAAGAACGCAGGGTAACCAAAAAAAGATAAAACTTTGCCCCCACGTCCTCACTGGCACTGAAATCAGGCAGGGTGAAGCAAATGCCCTAACGTTAACAGCGTACACTCGCTGACTAGCTAGTGCATATAACAAAAGTTATTAACGAAAAGGAAGCACTTCCATTTCTTCTTACCAGAATCCTGGTTCACACAAACATGGAAACAGGTCATTGTCAGGAGCAAACTCAGCAGCATTTTCAGGTTGTAGGCTGAAAGATCCCCGACTCGAAAGCTGAAAGGCAAACATAGAAAATCACGTGAAGCTTATCTGCGCACCAGGACTCACACAGGTGACGGCAGACAAAATTACACAAGTAAACGCCATGTGATGATGGGTGCTGTGTGACAAAAGCTCACTGGACTTCTAGACTGTGAGGCAGCTCGGAGGCAAGGGAGGCTCCCTTACAGGTATGCTTTCCTGCTTCTTAGACCTTGAGAAAACAGGAGATATTGGTCAGTCAATGGAAATGCCCAGATGCACTGTGTTCCCGTCAGTCTTTGCCCCAAGTCCCGGTGTATTCTATCTACTCGTTGCCATGACAGTGTGGAGTTTATTGCAATGAGGTCTAAGACTGCTGCTTAGATGCACAATGATTGCCGTTTCTTTATAATTTTGAGTGGGCTGGAACTGGGCTCCTAAGAGGCCATTTTAGCCAACCTTTTCAGTCAAAGGAACTAAGTCTTAAGTCTTCCTCCTCTTCCTTCTCTTTTTCCTCCTCTTTCTCTTCCTTCTCTTTTTCCTCCTCCTTTTCCTCTTGCTTCTCTTCCTCCTCCTCCTCCTCCTCCTTCTCTCTCTCTCTCTCTCTCTCTCTCTCACACACACACACACACTCACACACACACACACACACACACACTCACACACACACACACAGCATTTGATTATACACACTAGTAGGAAAATGCATGTGCAGGTGATAATGGGTTTACTTTTATTGTACCAAAATATAGACAAGTGACCGTGCCTTAAATGTCGGTCTACTACTATATATAAGCAGATTCTCTCATGGGTGTCAAAAAGATCTGATTGCTTAAAGAATGTGAAGAAAGAGTGAGAGACACTTGAAGTAATTAGCATGAAATTTAAATTCACAGCGCACTTCACCTTCTGTAGTTATCATTCTAATGCTGATTGCCTCTCATCCTACAAACAAAAGTGGGGTCTCTTTAATCTGTGCTCTGCTGGGTTACATCCACTCAGAATCCTAGGTCTTAGTAAATTTATGCTGTGATGGCAAGAGCGCCTCATTTACTCTGCAGCAGAGAAGAAAAGTTGGGCAATGCATCAGACTCTTCAACTCAAGTGAAGGGCCAGAAACATCTGCTAGGAAACAGAACATTTCGTTGGAAACAGAACACTGGGTTGAGATTATTAGACTGGTCCTGGGGAAGACAGAATCTCTGAGCATGCAGTTATCTCTGCAGAATGCACCACCCCCCCAAACTGAAAAAACAAAATGATGAAAGGAAGGGAAGGAAGAACAGGGGAGAGGAGGAAGAGCAGGAGGAGGAGGAAGTGGAGGAGGAGGGTAAGAGGAAGGGGAGGAGGAGGGAGAGGAGTAAGAAGAGGGGAAGGAAGAAGAGGAGGGGAAGGAAGAGGAAGAGGAAGGAGAGGAGGAAGAAGAAGGAGAGGAGAAAAAGGAGGGGAAGGAAGAAAAGGAGGGGGAGGAAGAAGAGGCCCAAGAACTGCATGACCACAGAAGAGGAAACCTCAGAACAAGGAACAGAAAACTATTAAAAGAAATGATGAGGATGTTCCTGAGATTGGTGACAGAATTTAAATAGAGGAAGCACAGGAAGCTCAGAGAATACCCCAAGCTGGATGAATGCCAAACACCACACTAGAGTGATAGTTCTTGAATTTCAGAAACAAAGATGAAGAAGAAACCTAGGGGGTAATTTTTTTCACCCATTAAGAATAAACCACACCTGAAACTTTCTTGCAAACCACATGTCTTATTAGTTAGGGTTACTATTGCTATTATGAAACACCATGAGCAAAGAAACTCGGGGAGGAGAGGATTTATTCCGTTTATGTTTCCACACTACAGCTCATCACTGAAGAACACCAGGATAGGAACTCAAGCAAGGCAGGAACCTGAAGGCAGGAGCTGATGCAGTGGCTATAGAGGAGTGCCGCTTTCTTGTTTGTTTCAAGTTTGTTCCCAATGGCTTGCTCAGTCTGCTTTCTTATAGAACCCAGGACCACCAGCCCGGGAGTGGCCATACCCACAATGGGCTGGGACCTCCCTGATCAATCACTAATTAAGAAAATGCCCTATAGTCTTGCCTTGTATTATACAGGCATTTTCTCAAGTAAGGTTTCTCCTCTCAGATGACCCTAGCTTATGTCAAGTTGGCATAACACTAGCCAGGACACCACAGGAGCAAGACCAGAGCAAGGAAAATATCTCACGAGCTGGGAGGATGTTCTGTTCTGCAAAGCTGTCCTTCAAAGATGAAAATGGGGGCCAGAGAGATGGTTGGGTGGGTAAGAGTTCTTGATGCACAAACATGGTGACCCAAGCATAAATCTCAGAAAAAAAAAAAAAAAAATGTGAAAGAGAAGGTGCGAAAAAGACATAACAAAAAAGGATCAACTCTTTAATAAATGATTTGGGGAAATGGACCATCCATGTGGTAAACAATGGAATCGGACATTTAACCCACATTACACACAAAAATCAACTTGAAATGGTGGATCTAAATAGTAGACCTGAAGCTACAAAGCTAGAAGAAAACATGGGGAAGTTATCATGACAGTGGCCTTGGCAATGGTGTTTGGCAACCACATCAAAGTTCAACCTTCAAAAGCAAAAGCAAATTAATTGCAGTGCATTGAACTGAGCCAGCAGCCAGCAGAACACAGAGAGGGGGAAGTATTTGCCAACTATCTATCTGTAAGGTGTTAAGATAAAAATAAACTCACAGCTCACCGAGAGCCTAGAGATTCCTAGTAACAGCAGGACAAACAACCTGGCTATAAAATGGGCCAAAGTGACCCAGGTACCAATAGACATTTCTCCAGATAATAAAAATGGCCACCAGGTACCTGATTTAAAAACAACAACAACAAAACCATCACCAATCTTTAGGAAAATGGAAATCCGAACTCAAGGAGATGTCAGCTCACACCTGTTAGGGTGGCTGTCACCAAAATAAGAGGTGAGTGATGGTTAGGTTGGCGAGAACACGCATTGGTATAGCCATCGTAGAAAGCAGTACAGGGGACCCCAAAGAAGTTAAACATAGAACCCCAGAAGTGCCTCTTTGGGAATACACCCAAGGGAGTGAGAGCACCCCCTGGGCACAACATCTTCACACCCAAGTGCACCGCAGCACTGTTTGCAATAGAGTAAGATGTGGAGAAACTCAGGCAGCAGCCGAAGGGTGATTTTCTTTTAAGAGTGATAGATTTATATATAATGTTATTTGTATGAGAAAACAAATTGTCTTTTAAGAGAAAGGGGATTCTGTCATTGGGTGATGATGTTAAAAGAAATAAGCCAGACGCAGAGAAGTTACACAGTCTCATTTATAGGAGGAATCTTAAAACAAAACAAGGGGAAAGAGGAAGAGGAGGGGGGCTGCTGGGGCCTGGGGGAAGAGGAATTATTGAAGCCCATGGCAAAGACTATAAATGCACACATGCGTAGGATGGGTACATGCAGGTGTTCGATGTACAACTGTGGCTAATGTATTCAGGAGTTTTTACCTTCTTGACACACATAATGGTTAACCTTGTAAGACTGACTAGGTGTGTTAATTATCAATCATTTCTCTATGTATGAAGATGTAAACAAATGTTTCTCAGGCAAGAAGTGAAGGAAGAAATTTGTTGTTGGTGGGAAAGGATTAGTTATCGGTTTCCACTCAGAAGAACTAGTAAAAGAATTTCTGCTGAGGACAGCCGGTAAATGGCATAGTTCCAATCTACACAAAGGAAAAAGGAGCACTTGAGAATTGCTGGGACAGATGGCAGTTTGCTCAAAATAATGATGCATTGGTTTCCATCTACTCAGATGTGTGTATGTATACTCACGCAAATGTAAAAATGGACAATGGTGCTGTTAAAATGGATATATAAAGGAATCAGGGTCACTTTGTTTTTAGAAGGCCTTTCATTACTTATGAAGTAGTAGAGTGTTACCTAGAGGTGATTTGGGTTGATTGTGAATAAACTTTACAAACTTTAGAGCAGTCACTGAAAATGGTTAAAGTGTCCATGCCTTGTGACAGCACATGAAGATACATGTGCACCACTCCCCCACTAAATAAATAAATACAATTTTATAAAATGTCAATACATGCATATGTGAATACGAGTTGTATACACTCGGAGAATTATGAAACTTTCATCCAAACTCTCCTAATGGCAGCATCTTAAGCTGCGTGCTCCCGGCATCTGCTGAAGTGTGGATGGGGTGTGTGCTACGCAGTGCATGTGAGATCTGACAGCCGACCACTCAAGAGTCAGAAGCAGCCGTGTCAGAAGATCAGAGACAGCCTCAAAACACAGTCTATGGCAGGCACCTTGCGATTAATTGAGTTCATGCAAAAGCCACTTTATTTGCATTTCTTGTTACAAAGTAAAATTAGTTTTACTTATTTTAATTTCTTTGTGTATGTGGAGGGAGGTACACTATGCGCTGTCACAAAGGTGTTAGTCAGAGGACAGCTTGGGGCAGTTGGTTCTGTCCTTCCACCGTGTGTGTGTGTGTGTGTGTGTGTGTGTGTGTGTGTGTGTGTGTCCTGGGGATTGCACATCAGGTAAGTGCCTTTACCTGCTGAGCCATCTTAGGAGCCCCAAACCAATTAAAAAAAATAAATAACCACTTCAGCATGTGCATAGCAATTTCTTCAGAATAATTTTTTTCATCATGATGTGTTTACTTTTTTCCTCCTGTGAAATATGTATCCAGGGAAAGGTGTAGAATTTATCCTTAAAGTGTAAGAAAGGGAAAGTCACACGCGTTCCCCAGGATGAAGAGCCTGCCCCTCAGGAGCTTCCATGAGGCCTCCACTCCCTCCAAGCTTCTCCCTGTTCAGTTGGTACCACCTCAAATTTTGCTAATCATTCTTAAAAATCATCTTACGCGTGTTCTTTGAAATGACATACATTAATGCTGTCTGATTTTCCTCTTTTTGGAATATTTCAAGATTACAGAAAAGTTGCAAGATACAGCAATGAAACACGTGTGTGTTTGTGTACATGCTTGTGTGCATTGTGAACATGTGGAGGCCGGAAGTCAGCAGTGGGTGTCTTCCTCTGTCTAGACTGGCTGCCCAATCATCAAGCCTGAATCCCAGGACTGAGAGGGAGAGGGAGGAGAGTGGGAGAGTCCAGGGTGTGGGGGGTGGGGGGAGGCTTGAATGGGTCCTGGCTTTTACATGGGTTCTGGGGATAGGGACTCCAGTCTTCATGCTTTCATATCAAGCACTTTCATCTCCCCGGTCCAGAACCACGAACAGATACGTAACTGCATGTCCTTCATCCTGATCCCCAGCTGCTAGTGTTTTCTGTATGTCTCAGTAGGTGGAGAGAGGGATGTGTGTCAATCATGTAAAGGAGCAGGCCTATGTAATGAATGCCACATTTGCTCATTCTACATTATTGCACGTTGGACTCTGTATTTAACACCAAGTAGCTTGCTAATCCTCTTCCCAAATGAGAGTTATTTGCAATAGCTGGATTCTTTTCTATTATCAACAACACTATTTTGTGCACAGTTGTGCAAGCCTCTTTATCTGTTAGGTATATGTCTGCTGGTGGCAGAGGGAGTCTGGGGTAGGTGTCATCAGGTTTACAATAGAACGTCAAGCTGGCTCTCTAAAGGTGCCGGAGTCTCCTTGCTCTGAACCCTCTCTGACCTATCAGGATATTAAGGTTATGACCATTAAGGATGCAACAATAACTCTTCACTTATTAATTTACATTTTCCTAACTTTCATCTGATCAGTCTTTATATCCATTGAATCTCTGGGTTTTGGAAATAGGTGATGCTGACGAGTCATTTTTAATCAAGTATAATGATATGTTAGAAATACAAATCAAAGTAACACAAAAGCACAGCATCAAGCTACTAGTCACACAGACACTTCCGATGCTTTCAAATGTGTTAAGAGGAATAATCAGGGAGTTCTCAAGTAAAAAGAAGCCTCCTGGCTGGCACTGAAAGCACTTATGTCAAGACTCAGTTATTTTCTGCAGCCGATCTGAATGGAGACCCCCAACAGGAAAACCTGCCCTTGGAGGCTACAGCAACTTCAGTTACAACTGTCAAAACCCTGAAGCAAGGGAGGTGTCAGGTCAAGGAACAATGAAACCTGGGGAAAGGGGATTTCTGGTAAGGGAGCATTATTCACCACAAAAAAAGAAACAGAGGAAATGAATGGTCATTTCTCCCAAGAAAAAAGCCCACGTAAAAGGCAGCATAGTGTGCTATTCTAACTGCATGGTATTCTGGGAAATTATGCAGATGGCTGAAGGGTAAGTGGCCTCCAGGGAGGACCAGCAAAGGACAAATGGGATGGCCGTAGACAGTGTCTTAGGGTTGTTGAGTTTCATGATATTGTGACAGTAGACAACTGTCACTCTATACGTGGCTGGACCCGTGGACTGTATCACCTGAGTGAGTCCTAGTGTAGACTATAGATTTTCAGTGATGAGGTGCCACTGTAGCTGGATTCATTAACAAATCCTCTGAAGAGATACTGAGAAAGGACTGGGCATGAACCAGAAAGACCTCTGGGAGACCTCTGTGCCCCTCAGCTCAACCTGACAGAATTCTAAACTGCCTTGAAACATAGACCTTCTTCCTTTTAAGCAGAGGGATAACAAACATCAGGTCAAGGGGAGTGCTGATGTAGGTGGGTCTAGGAGGATGGGAGTAGGAGGGAGCTCATCATTAAAATCCCAGTTTTAGTGAGTGATGTTGGTGGCTTATTAATAAGCAGCATCTGACAAGAACCCATGAGTGAGAATGTGGGATGGGCTGTGTGTGTGTGTGTGTGTGTGTGTGTGTGTGTGTGTGTGTGAAGATCATTCCAATTCTGTAAATCCAAGACTCCATAAGCGTATGTAGATATAATATGCACATTGACAATTTTAATACCGTTAGAACAAAGTAAAAGACCAGGAGTGAAGCAAAGGTCTCACTGAAATGTGACCAGATGACATTTTTGCTCTTGTCACTGTTCTGCTTACAATGGGACGGTTTGTAAGTGATCTAGAAATGACACTGGCTGAGGACGCCCCCGAAAGAAATCTGACTCCTAAGTTTTCCCTTCATGCTTCCTAACCTTGGCACGTGCACTGGCTTGTCTGGGTCCAGCGGTTTGCACCTCTCCATGTCTTTCTATGGCCACTGTTTCCCTGGATGCTTACAGCATGTGTGTGAAGCTCATAGGAATTTCCAGCCCTTCTCACAAGGAATGTCTGAGGCTTGGCAAGACTGAGTGCTTCCAGTCCCAGAGACCCCAGACCAATGCTCTTTCTACTGTGTCATTGCTGTCTGCAAGGCAATGCTCAGCCTGATGCCCCATTCTCCGTAGACAAAGGAATCTTAACTGATGTGTTTGAAAGCCCTGGATGATCTATTTCTGCAGCTATCTTATTTTATTTGAAATTGTTTCTTTAAGTTGTCTTCTGCATCAGTGAAGGGAAACCAACTAAGGCAATCTCTCTGCCTACAGCTGATCCAATTAAGTATGAGGGAGATGCAGATCTCCAGTTTGCTTTTTTCTGTTTCACCCAATGGACAAAAGCCAAACCAATACAAAATCTAACAATGACATCAGCTAGTCTGAAATCTGCTCAACAAAATCCAGGAGGACCAGAGAAGTAATAAAAGGCACTGGTCACTGATAAAATATTTATTAACTGTAGCTAAATCAAAAGCATGACTGGGTTAGTATGGTAGGAAACATGGTCAAGGTTAACTGATCCTGTTCACCAGCTCAGCAATTAGGCACAAAATAGACATTCACCAAATATCTGCTAAATGTTCACTTTGTAAGACTCAAGTTCAGAAAATCAAAATATCACTGAAAAGAATCCCACAGAGAGAAACCTCATAAGGCCAATGTGGGCTTTCTTCATCAGCTGACATATTGAGTTATATCAGCAATAATAAGTTGGGAGTGGGGAAGCTAGTATCCCCTTACAGCACAATGCCTGGGTAGCAACTCAGAGGTAATTGCTATCCCCCTCCCCACCCCCATCTCTCTCCATGTCCTTGACTTTTGCTGTTGGCTTTAGTTTTTAGAATGGTCTAGGATTCAGCCATGCCTCAACATCTTTAACACTTCCATCTTAACCTAAGACATCATTCATTCACCTGAAGTTTAGCAAAATATGCCTAGATTCTTTGTTCTACTCCAGATCAACTATAGATTGTTCTAGAATGCTTTATCTTAAACTTTAAAAAAGGAGACCCATCCCACACTTACTCAAACTCCTTAACTTGTCTGTCATGTTCTCACAGGATCTGAGTATGACTAATCCTCCAACCCCACCCCCTTCCTACCAGCCCAAGCTACCTCAGCTGCCTTTACTGAGCTTGCCTGTCTTCCTGTGAGACAATCTTGTCCTTTAGAGCCTCCATCTTCTGCTTCTTTACTTCCCTCCACTGACAGGTCTACCCTAAAAAGACTTGTGGCTTGCATTCTGTTCTGGTCTGAGAGTCTCATTGGCACATGTGTTTGAACACTTCGTCCCCAGCTGATGGTGCTTTGTGGGGAGTGTGCGGAACCTTTCCAAGGAAGTAGGTCACTGTGGATGTGCCTTGACACTTCCATAGCCCAGCCACACTTCCTGCTTTCTGGGTGCAGATGCCGTGTGATCATCCAGCCTCCTGCACCAGCCATGTCTGCTCTGCCTCCCATCTTTTCCACCACCATGGACTCTACCCCTCTGGAGCTAGGAGCCAAAATAAACCATTTCTTAAGCTGCTTTTGTCAGGGTATTTTGTCACAGCTCCTGAAATCAGCTTAGACGTATCTCCACTGAGAATAACACCCCCGTTCCCTTCTCCCTCTTAGTCATCATATCCATCCTATTCCTCTTTAGAGAACCTGTCTTTGTCTGAGACGCTACGGGGCAATGTGTTTCCTCATTTATGTTCTTCCTCACTCAGAAAATAATATCAGATGGTGGGTACAGCAGTGTGTCCCTATAATCCCAACACTCAGGAGGCTGAGGCAGGAGAATTGTCAGAGGCTAAGAGCCAACTGGGGTTGTAGAGTGGGTTCCGGGTCAGCCTGAACTACCAAATGAGGGTCTAGAAAAAGAAACGAACAAAAAGAGAGCAAAAGCAAAGGACAAGACAATGACCTGGTCAGAGGGCTGGGTGGCTGAAAGCACAAGACTGATGGTGGTCTTAGTTCAGTCTCTGTAACCCATGGTCTAGGAGTTACTATTGCTACAATAAAACAGTGCAACAGGAGAGTACTCACTCCTGAGTTTTCCTGTGACTTCTACATGCATCCCGTGTCAGGCACATGCATATCTGTATTCATACACACACACACACACACACACACACACACACACAAAACTACAAACAAGCATCATACATGCATACCCCTTACATTAAACATTTTAAAAATATTTGTAAGAAGGAAAGAAGAAAAGAAGCTGCTCTTCAGGGACATCTTTAGATACATGAGACTCTCTCATACACTTGAAAAGAACCACCACTGATGTGATACCAGGGCAACAAGGAAAAACCTATGAAAGCAAGGGCCCCTGGAGGAGCAGGCAGGATTCAACACAGAGATGTAGCACACAGGCATGAGGCAATAAGGGCCTCTGAACACAGCTGAAAAGACATAAAAGGCGCTTAAAGGGACTGTGGGAAGTGTAGCAATCACACACGGCAATCGTCACAGGACGTAAAACTACTGGAACCCAAAGAATATAAAACAGAGTTTGAAAGCGATCATGAAAACACCGACCCGTGCAAAGTATACCCACTGGAACGTGATTGAGTGTGGTAAATATCCTGCTTCATATAGAAAGTTTACAGCCAGCAACTGGGTTCCCAGAAGGCAGCAAAGACAGAGCTTTATAATTACCTAACACAGAGGGAACAGCACAGAGAGAGCCGGCAGCGTCCAGTGGAAATCCTGGGGAAGATGTAGGAAAAGGAGGTGATTTTTTGAAGAGGTTGTGGGTGGGAATGTTTTAGAATTGAAAGTACAAATTGTCAGGGCTGGAGAGATGGCTCAGTGGTTAAAGGCTGGGCTCACAACCAAAATGTCAGGAAAATACAAATGGTCTGAGGTGGTAAAATGTACCAACGCTGAAGGGGATCTGCTGTGCAGACGGTTTGTTCACAGCAACAAATGTCAGAATAATCATCTTCTGTCACAGGAAGCATTTTATATTGAGATCATTTATAATTAGAAACAAATGTAAAAAAACATTACTGATTAGAAAAATAAACTGGAATACCCCCCCCCAAAAAAAAAAAAAAAAACAACTCACAGACCATATGAAGCTCAAAAAAGGCCAAAAAGTGGAAGCCTCAGCCCTTCTTAGGAAAAAAAAAAAATAGTAAGTGTATAACACTCTCTCAGAGTAGGGTACACCTAGACCTTAAATCATTAATAACTCAAGAGCTAAGAAGATAGCCTTGTAGCAATTTTGGGGGTTTAAAAAATCATTATATTTGATCTATACACACCAAGAAAGCTTTGACTATTTCCATGTTATGTTTTTTTTAACATGTACTTTATGCTTACTGTAACTAGTAAAATTTCAATGCATACTATAAAACCTTTAAAAAATATCAAGTGCTGACAAAAATATACTCATATAATTTTATGCCAACGTGCCTTTAAAAATCTGTACATGTATCTCTGTTTTTTTAAAATGAAGTTGTAAGAAAATAAAAAATAAATAAATAAAATCATCAAAAAGAAGAAAAACAAACTGAGGCAGAAGAGACTGAGAGAGCGGGAAGATGGTCTCGACATGAGAAGGAACCCCTCGTCCTGGACCCTGGTACAAATTCTTGCCAGCAATGAAGCATGACTCTCAACAAATTAAGAACCACCTCTGACCTCTCTCTCTTCAGAGCCATAAACTTGCCGCTTTCTAGGAATCTTACTAGAAACCCCATTTATTTACAAGGAACGGGCACAAATAAAACTCCTTGTGCAAACCGCCTTTGGCTCCTGAGTTGAGGTTATCAGACCATCCATGCGAGGCTTGTGTGTCTCAGCTAACAAAAAGGGGAGGCAGGCGGGGTCCTCAGCAGTGTGTGCGGATCTAACTTAAAAGCCACCAAATGCTGTCCACAGCTAGTTTGTGACAATCAGCGGCAACTCCACACTGGGGTAATGCCTTATTCTCTGTGACTTCATCTTAGAAAAGACCACACCCATGCTGCGGATGCTCCTTCTATTCTTTACAAGTTCCTTCTTTCTATAAAACTAGCTCCACGTCACACTGGCCAGCCCTGAGATTCCTTCCCGTGTGTGCAGCCAGGAACCCAGATCCTGAGTCAGGATCCCTGAAAGGTTAAAGGAGACCTGGGCTGCTGAATCTGACAACTTGAAAGGGACAAAAACGGCTTCTAGATTTTTAACTAAAACACTCCTAGAGGCTTATGTTCGAGTAAGAAGAAAATTAAAACCAGCAAGCAAGAAGGATGGAACGCAGGAAACAATAGAAAAGGAATTTGATAGCATAGTGATAAATCTAAGAACCACTTGGAATAGTGTAAGAGCTAATTGGGGGAAAAAAAAAACCCTAAATTTGGGGTGTTTTGAAACAAAGAAGAAAACAATTAAGGAAAACTTTGGGGTTTGTATATTATTCAAGGGATGCCGAGATGCTAAGGTTAAACTGTGATAATGTCACAGGAGAGACACTCAAAAGGCAACATATTAAAAGGTATTCCTCCCCCAATATTGTCTTTGGAAGAAATTCTCATGAAGGAAACAGTATAGACCAAAAAAGGAGAAGGGGAATTATCAGAACATATGAAGTATTTTGGCAAACCTGCAGAAGCCACCAGTCTGGACCAACACAAATGGTGGACGGTTAAGAGTCACAGTTGAAGATAATACAAGCGACTAAGAGGCACAGGAAATGCCCCACTCCCAGCAGCAAAGATGGAAATGTGTTACAATAGACCATGCTGTAGGATCATCTATGCTCGGCATCATGTAAGAGACTCTCTTGGGCCCAGCAGGCCCTGGAGAAACACAAGCCAGCTCCACAGAGAGCTGAGGAGAGATACTGTGCCAGCAACCAGGTGGCTCAGCCATTCTTAGGCGAGGCATGTCCCTGAAAAAGATCTTAATGGCCACCAGCCCACCAAGACCCCACACGACCAAGTCCACCCACAGAACCACAAGAAGTAACTGTTGCTTTAGGTCACGACTTTTTGAAATGGATTGTTCTGCAATTATAGGTAGCTGGTATATACTGGCTTCTTGAGGTGTCCACAGACCACTGAGTGGGGACATCCCAGAGGCAGAGGCAGTATT
Source organism: Micromys minutus (assembly GCF_963924665.1). Taxonomy (NCBI): domain Eukaryota; kingdom Metazoa; phylum Chordata; class Mammalia; order Rodentia; family Muridae; genus Micromys; species Micromys minutus. The sequence goes on from NC_137956.1 coordinate 36,684,961, forward strand.
GGAGTTCAGTATGCTCTCATTTTTTATATGAGTGCTTGGCTGCTCTGGTCTAACAGACTGTAGAAACAGACTGTAGAAACGTGTTAGGAGTGAAACACGTGGACCTGACATTATCCGATGCAGGTGGATGGGGGAGGGGAAGAGGGACTGAGGCATCTCAAAGCTTTACAGGGAGAGCTGATTGGGGATCCTGAAATTCTACTTCCATGTTGCAGTTGCCCCAGTAAAACATGAGTAGTGTCAAATACAATCAATCTCCCGGAAGAAATAAAGACCTAGGCAGTGGAGATCCGGAGGGGAGGTTATGAGTTCTTGACTTTGAAACCAAGGACTGGGCAAACTGCTTCAACTGGGCAAAAGCTCCATTGGGTACTGTGTGTATTAATCTCAGAAAGACACAGATAAGACTCTGTGGTTCTCAACCTTCCTAATGCTGAGACCTTTTAATACAGTTCCTCATGTTGTGGTGATCCCCCCCCCAACCATAAAGATATTTCCTATGCTACTTAATAACTGTAACTGTGTTACTGTTATGAGTCATAATGTAAACACTGGTGTTTTCTGATGGTCATGTGACCCTTGTACAAGGGTTATTCTACCCCCAAAGGGGTCACAACCCACAGGTTGAGAACCACTGCTTTACATATTTCTTCTAACATGAGTCCAACAAAATAAATGAAAACAGGATGCAAAATACATGTAAATTGGTATTTTTTCAAGGTCACATTGTATCTCTCACACATACACACACATACACACACATTAGTTCCTGTACAGAAAAGAGGGCACGAGTGTCCTTGGATCCTATGACTATGCCATACTAGTCTATAAAGAACACTCACCACTCTCGTTTTACGGATGCTAACGCTGAAACTTATAACGAACTCCGCTCCCTGAGCCATATGTAGAAAATCAGCAGAATTTCAATTCAAATTATTTCCTTCTCTTTTCAGGACCACCCCTACCTTCTTGAAGTTTCTGCAGAGATGTGTAAGCGGAAAAAAGCTCCTAGAAAGCTGGGGATGCAGGTGGGAAAGTGGAAGGTGGGAGGTTCCAAGTCCCCTTTTGATGGTAGGGTTTTGAACTAAGTCTTGTAGAACGTGGTCAGTCTCTTGTGTGAGTAGCTCGAGCCAGGGAGTGCATGTCTAACAGCATCCAGGTGACGCTCATGTGGTCTAATGGAGAGGTCATACTTTGACTGGCTTGCTTCTAATTTACTGAGCTGTCCCTCCACCATTAACGCACACGTCATCCATAAAAGTGACCCGAACCCCATCTACAGCCCCGTGTCAGAGAAAGCCGTAGATGAGGAAGGGACTGTGGTATGCACATGCAGCATGTCATGGTGAGTTCTGCAGTACTGAAGCAGGAAGAAGGACCTTTGTCCTTGTTGGTGACAGAGTCTCTGGAGATGTAGAGAACACTTGGCACCATCTGGAGACACCTTTTGGGTTTTACAGCCGGGAAGGGAGAGTTGTGCCATCCTTTGCACAGAGACAAAGGACATGCTAAAACTCCTTCAGGACAGTTGTACGGGACAAGTTCCTGCAACCAAGCGTCAATAAATGATTCAGGCTGAAAAACCCGAGCACTCGGAACACAGCAGCTTTCTCCAGCGTGTGCTTGGGATGGAAAGAGATTTGTGTTAGGGAGTTGGCTCAGCCAATCACAGGGCTAGCAGGTCCCAAATTTACCAATCAGAAGTGGCAACTGGAACTGGAGTTCAGCCTTCACTGTGGAGACCATCCGCGTGGAGGTTTTCTTTCTCTTTGGGGGGAAACCTCCGGCTTTTTCTTAAGAGTTTCACTGACTGACCCTGCCACTATCTCCTGAGTTAAATATTAATCACTTCTGAAAATTATCACGACTGTCACCTAATTCTCAGAAAAGCTGTGAGGCAGAGTCTACACTTGTTTAAAGACAAGGGGATAAAACACAAAGACATCAAAGACTCCGCGTTCAGTGCCAGCTCCCTTACCTTACGCAGGCGCAGTGTGGAAGTAGCCCTGCCCCTTTATCTCCTCTCACCGATCTGTGATTTTTATCAGTTTTCATCTCATAGGCCAGATGCTGAGATGCAGAGCTGCAAGACGGGTTACCCAGAACTAGAGAAACAGTTTTTACTTTACAAGCTAAAGATCCAGAATGTGGGGTGAGGAGGCCTAGCCCTTGGCTCCATACCCTACCTGTTGCCTGTCCTCTAAAGCCAACTTCTCTCTCACCAGACAGCCGGCCCCACCCCGGAAGCATGATTTGACTGATCTGAAAGGTCTGGAGGATGGATTGATTTTAACCCGAAAGGTTGAGGTACAGCTGAGGTCGGGAACGGGCGCTGCCCGATTCTACTGACCAGGAAGCAGCGAGCTGCAGCCAGGGAGACCAATCGAATGCGCCTGTCTGCTTTCCTAATCAAAGTTTTTAATCGATCACAGCCTTTCCTGATCATTTACGGGCCAGCTACTGCTGCAATTACATCACACTTGGGTGGCTGTGGCACTAAATTGCTTGTTATAAGGATCTTTCCAGAAAGAAAGCCAACTTTTCCTTACTCCATTGCCCTCTAAGTGTGGTCCTCTGGTCAGCATGATCGGGAAGCTGTTAGAAACACCAAATCCAGCATACATCCTCCACCAGATTCTGCAGTTTATCTGAAGCCCCAGGTAGCCTACATCCATTCCAAGGCTTGAGAAGTCAAGCCCTGTGCCCATCTGGCTACTGCCGCCCTCTCTAGCCTTAAGATTTATTTTATTACATTTTGTTTGTTTATTGTGTGCATGTATATGTGAGGACACATAAGTGCAAGTCTGTGTGCACTCAGCATGTAGAGGTCAGAGGACAGTTTGCAGAAGTTGGTTCTAGTCTTCCACTGTGTGGGTTCCAGATACTGAATTCAGGTCATAGATCTTGGTGGCAAGAGCTTTTACATTCAATTCTCTCACCAACCACCCACTGTCATTTTTATCCCTTTCCTCGATCCTGGTTGGTTCTTTTTCAGGTCCTCTCTTTGAGTTTGCTCTCCTGGCATTTTATTATTTTCCTCAAAGCAACATTGAAATCGGTGACCATACATTCACTGGAGTGATTTTTCTCTTTGATGTCTGTCCCACCATGACACTGGAAGCCTCGTGAGCTTGGAGTGTAAAATGGATCTAAACTCTGTAAGTCGGCGGGCATGCTAGTGCATGCTTACAATCCTAGTCCTTGGAGCTGGAAGCAGGAGAATCAAGAGTTCAAGGTTACTGTGTGGGGAATTTGAGGTCAACTGGGCTACGTGAGAACGCTGTCAAAGCAAGCAGGCACAAATCCAGGCTGGGGAGATGGCTCAGCCAGGGTGGGGGGTGCTTGCCAGGAAAGCACAAGGACCCAAGTTCAAATCTCTGATACCCACATAAAAGCAGCCATACCAGTGCACATCTGAAACCCCAGCACCGGGGCCGTGGGAGTAGTAGAGACAGGCAGATCCCAGAAGCTCCCAGGCCAGTCAAATGGCTAACTTCAGGTTCAAAAAGATAAGGCAAAGCAACAGGGAACATCTAAAGTTGATCTCTAGCCTTTACATGTGCACACATGGGCAAGTACACTCCTCATGTGAATGCATATACAACACACACATATACATGTACAACACACATGTATATATGCATACACATCTAACACAGAGACACACATGCACAACACATTAATACACATATATAAACAATACACATAAAATACATACATACCCACATTCAATATAGACACATGTATAACACACATGCACAAACATGTTTAAAACACACTCACACGTACAGCACACATATATGTGTGTGTACAACACACACACACACACACACACACACACACACACACACACACAGAAGTGGAAACACAGTGACTTATAACAAGTGGGAAATAACCAAAAGAAGAAAGTTAATGAATGAAGTAAGTTATTAGGAAGTTCTTAGACCAAGGGGGATGGTGCCTCGGAGGCCTGGGATGATGAGCAGGAGGCTTTAATTCCCTCTCTGCATTCTAGGGTGAAAATTTACTATTCAATCACACAGCAATCTTCAAGGGCTTTTCGAAACCTCTGCAGAGCAAGGATCCAATTTCACCAGCTGTTCACTAAGTGAAATAGCCATCTATATCAGGAATTTAATTAGAAAGCCCAGAATGTGATCCTGCCTGAGAAAGTTACATTGTAGGCAGCTGCTTTGCCCCAAGAGACCAAGGAAAGCTGGCTACATTCTATGCTTCTCTTCTTCTTGATGAGAGCTCTCTCTTCGATTGATTTTGCTCAGAGTGCCCTTGTGGGGAACAATTTGGATGGCCAACTTATTGTATGGAGATTAAGGACCCTGACAGTTCCTGGCAATTGATCTGGAGTGCCTTTCAAAACAGGACAGAAATCAAGATGGCTTAGGCTGACTTCCCTTAGGTCCCTACACCACAATTACCCATGGAGAGCTGACACTGGTGACTTTTACTTAGAAGATTCAGGGAGGGGAAATGGAGCAGGTGGTGAAGTGCTTGCCCCAGAAACACGAGGACCTGAGAGGACCTGAGTTCTGATCCCGGCACCCATGGGGGGAAGCTGGACTCCACAGTACATATCTAAAATTTCAGTGCTGAGCAGGTCGAGACAGGGGATCCCTGGAGTTCCTTGGCCAGTCAGGCTAGCCAAACTGGTGAGATCTGGGTTCAACAAGGGACCCTGTGTCAAAGAAAGAAGGGGAGAGCCACTGAGGAAGACAATCCAATATGGACAATCTGGGCCCCACACTTGCACACACATAAAACACAGATATATGTATATGCACATACACTCACATACCCACAGAGAGAGAGGAGTGGGGAGAAGGGGAGAAGGAACAGGGGAGAGAGGAGAGAGAGAGAGTCTGGAAAGTAAATGGAACAATGTTGCTGTCATGGGTAGGTGTCTAAACAGAGGGTTATCTAGGGGGTACTCTAAGCATTTTAGTAGGCCCTCTGTCCTGCTGATGTAGGAGTGAGGTTTAAAGGAACTTCTGAAAAAGTGTGAAGCACTACACTGAGAGATCGTAGGTGACCCCCTCAACCCAACTCTCAGAGGCTCATCCTTCTCTGTCTGTGAAATGAAATCCATGTTGGCTTACACCTTCATCCTCTCGCTTACCACGAAGTCTCTGTCGAGTTGTTTTTAAAATTGATGATTTGGAAATCTCACATCATGTGCCCCAATCACACTCACCCCTCAGTCTTACTATCTTCATCCCCTTCCCTCATGACCTTCCCTCAAACCCCCCCCCCAAAGAAAAAAGAAAGTCTATTTCATGTGTCCTATCCTGGAGCGTGGTCAAATTCCTAGTGGCCACCTCCCCAAGGGAGGATGAGTCTTTCTCTCCCTGCATCTGCCCCAGAAGCCATCAGCTGAGGAGAGTCATGTGGTAGGTAGAACAGGGCAGGGCTAGTGCTCCTGCAATGCTGTGGGCTAGTGAGGGGCAGGGCCAGCTCTCCCATGCTCTTGGCACTATGCGTGTGCCAAAGAGCAGACAGTGTACTCTGCCCTCATGAGGTTTGCAACCAACTGAAGAAATGAGATGTTTGCATGGGGTGGGGGCACTAAATACAACATTAGGACCACAGTGCATAGAGAAAAGGAATTCCTCTAGCACCCTGCAGCTAATTCATCAACAGATCTTGTGAGCCATACCTCCAAAATGCATTCCAAATGTCAGTCCCCAACCATGCCCATCACCACCATTTCTACCTGGATTGCTGCAATAATGTGTACACACACACACACACACACACACACACACCATCAAATCTGCACACAATAATCAATTTTTTGAAGATTATGAACCAGATCAATTAGTGCCATGTGAAAAGTCCCTGGTGACTTCCCTGCCATGCTCAGACTAAAGGACAGTTACGGAAGGCTCTTGAGGGTCTGCACGATACAGGCCATGTGGGTCCTGACCTCATCTGCTGGCCTTTATCTTCTACCCCTTCACTGCAGCCATGCTGGCTCCACTTTGCAGGGTTGGGAGACCTGGGGACTGGGGGTGGGGAATGTACAACCTGGCCTCACTTGCACCCTTCAGAATATTACGTTTGTTTATCCCAGACTGTCCCCCACTGACTCTTGAGTGTTGCTTCTCAGTCCATAAAACCCATCCTTATAAGACTAGGTGACTTCCATGTTATCTTAGGCCAGGCCAGTCTTGACTTTCACAGGCATTGTGTTTACCACAGTCATTCTCCCTAGACCCTGTATTGTCTCTGAGTCAAAGAACCCACCTCTATGGTAGAAGCTATGCATATTTTGTAAAGAGTTTCGATGAAAACATGTTGTAATTGACATCAGGTAACCTTTTCCAGAACTCTGCTGTGCTTAAATATGGCTAAAATGAATCACCTGGTGTCAGACTCCAGAAGCTTGGCCCAGCACTGGTTAACTAAGTTGGGCCAAACTGAGTTTCATTTCTCTGGAACTGAGCAATTTCTCTACTTGAAGGATCCCCATAATAAGCACCTGGATATGACCCCAGATACCTTCATTTGATCCCACACTTACTCAAAGAGGTTGAGATATTGATACCTAGGGACTCCTCGAATGTTGCCTTCCCAGAGAGTCTTTCCTGTTTATTTAGAGTCACCTCACCAACCCATACAGCCAGCTATCAGCCCCTTAAACTATCTTTTACCTAAGGTGGTGTTTAATTCCACTTGAAAGTTATTCCTTGACTTTGCTACTGTTTGTTTCTGATCTGGAAGTAGGACTCTGTTCATATCATTTGTAATCATCTATAAGAGACTTCGGACATAAAAGGATGCTGAATAACTGTTTGCTGCTATTCCATACTGTGATGATGTAAGTCTTGACACACTTAGAAGTACTTGTTTCAGGGAGATCAGGGAGGGCTTGCTTGGAGGAGAACTTAATGCTGAAAGAATGGTTTGGTTTTACCAGGCCAAGAGGAATGTGGGGTTGGCTAGGGACCAGATATTGCTCTAAGGCTCTGAGGTGTGGAGGAAAACAGGGTAGTCAAGAAATTAAAAAAAGAGCCATGGGATGACTCAGTTGGTCAAGTACTTCCATGTGAGCATTAGCGATGAGTGCAGTCTTCAGAGACCTCAGACAAATAAAACAAGCAAAAGACCTGGGTACAGTAGCCTGGACTTAATCATTGCAGGGCTAGGGATGGGCAGATCTCTGGGGCTCACAGGCCAGCTTGTATGCCAAGTTGTAAGCCAATGAGAGACAATTTCATAGGAAAACAAAGAAGGATGAATTCTGTGTTTTATAAAAAAGAAAAAGAGCCAAGGATGCTTTTGATGAATAGCCAATTGAAGCTGGCTTCCTGTCTCTACACACATGCATACACTCAGTACAGCTGAATGAACACACACACACACACACACACACACAGGAACAAGTGAAAGAGGGTGGGGAGTGTCAAAGAACATCTACACAAACAAAACATAGAGAAATGTGCTAGGCTTTTTTATTGCTGTGATGAAACACCATGACCAAAAACAACTTGGGGAAGAAAGGATGCATTTTGCTTTGCCTCCCAGTAGCCATCACTGACAGAAGTCAGGGCAGGAACCTGGAGTCAGGAACTGATGCAGAGGCCATGGATGGATGCTGCTTACCTGCTTACCCCAGTGGCTTGCTCAGCCTTTCTTATGTCCCTCAGGACTAGTCCAGCAGTGGCACAAAGAGCTGCCATACTCATCCACATATCAATAATCAATCAAGAAAATGTATCTGTCATGCCCACAGGTAAACCTGGTGGGGACATTTTTTCATTCAAGATCCTTTCTTTGAAACTGAATCTGCTTGTATCAAGTTGACATAAAATTATCCAGCACACCCTGAATGAAGCTGGATGCCGGGAAGTGGCCAGACTGTTCATGGCTGCTTGGAAGCCATTCCTGCTTTGGGTCCTTATTCCTGGGTTATGAATGGATTTTTAGCTGGGGGAGTTAGGGGAAGAACTAATCATTTTTACTTCTCAAAGAAAATCTGAAAAGATTTACTAAGTCCCTAGTATAAGCCACACAATAAAACGAGACAAGATTCCTGGAAATATGAACCATAGTCAGTTTCAATGACACACTAGTTACACATAGTCAGATTCAAACACACACTAAGCAAGCGCTCTACTGAATCCCAGGCCCTGAGTTGCTGTTGCTTCTTACCCATCACTAACCACTTCGGAGCATCATGTCCAGACTACACTGAGCATTCTTTCTTTCTTCCTTCTTCTAAAAAACAAGCAATAAGACAAAAAACAGCAACAAATAACAAAACACCGCTTTTTGTAAACGTCCTCTTACTATGAAGGAATGAAGTCTGAATTCTTATTCTGCTTGTGCAAGAGTGTGTAACTCAAGTGTCAGCAGAAAGCTTCTAGGCTTGTGAGCATTTCCCATGCCTCCCTGCAGGGTGGACAAGTAGTGGCCAAGGCTATGATAGGTAGGGTCTTGAGAACAGCTGTTCCTTGAGACCCTAACATACCTGTCATTAATCATCAATTAACCTAGTTTCCTTTCTTTGGGAGTGAGGGATAATACTGTACCATATAGTGCTTTGGAGGTGCTGTATTCACTGACAGAAAACTCCATGGGTAGAAAACTCAAAGATCTCCTATCTGAAGACCTGAAGACCCCAGATCCTCATCCTAGGGGTGGTCTTAGCCATCCTTCTCACTGAACCTCTACATCTCAGCAAACTGTGGAATTCGGCAGGCACTGGGGCCAGGACATCTCGGATGCTTGCTGTACCCCAGTGTGATACACAGCTGACCCCCAGCTGCTTCGGCTGACAGCAGTGACAGCAGAGAGGCTACATCTACAGCAGCTTTCTCCATAAAAACTAGAAAGGCCAGAGGCTGGGGAGATGGTTTCATGAATAAAATGCTTCCTGTGCAGACAGGAGTTGGTTTAGACCCCTAAGTCCCTACGTAAAAGCTGAACAGGCAACAGCATGCTTGTAATCCCAGAACTTGGGAAACTGAAACAAGGATTCCTGGTAGTTATCAGCCCAAACTAGCTAAAGAGGTGAGATGAGCTTTGGGGTTAAGAAGAGACCTGTCCCCATGTCAACAAATCTAGAGGCCAGCAATTGAGGACACTCAATGTCAACTTCAGGCCTCCACATGTACACACACAGGTATGCACATACATCCATGAATCTTCATACATGCAAGCACACATACACATGCATACCATACACAACACACATACACACAAATGCAAAGGGGAGGAAAAGAATAGTGGAAAGGTCTGTTAGAGCACCAAGGAAGAGGCAGGTTAGCAGATAAATGCTCCCTTGCTCCCAAGCATGTAGGTTTGCAAGTATTTAAAGTATTCTGCACGACAGAATAAATATTTATAGGTTTATCTAGTCTGGTCTATCAGAGAAAAGCTTCTCTGAGGACCTAAGTATAAAAGTCATAGTCATTAATTTACCAATAGTCTTTCTAGTGACCGTTCATTACAAGCAGTCATGTGTCTCGTAATTATTGGATCTATAGACATGGTGAGGCTGGAGGTTGCAAGTCTGTGCTACCTCTTGGTCCTGCCAGCTTGAAATCAGTCTAGTTACAGATCCTAAGTAAGTGTGCCAAGGCAGTAACTTGACAAATATCACCAAATGTCCTTAAATCCTGACACCTCCCTGGAGGCTAGTAGCTCAGTTTCTACTTCAATTGCGTTCTTAACTTGGCTGTCCACTACACACATCTGAGTTTGTTTATGCCTTCTTCACTGAGTGGTGTGAGCCTGGGAATTCATTTACGGTGTATCCTCAGCCAGTTAAATCACCTGCAAACATGCCTAACACTCGAGGAGCACCCTGGCAGCAGTTCCCGGGAGACCCAACAATTAGATGCCTAATGGCCCCGCTTCAGGATGATGGCAGTAATCAGGCAGAAGGGAGAAAGCCAAGCAGCCTTCTCAGTGGGGAGCGGCTTATTAAGGCAAAAACTCTTAGAAATAGCTCCGTTCCCACTCCGACCCAGGGGATGCAGAGGTAGACAGCTGGGAGGAAGGATCATTTGCAGGAAACGGTGAAAGAGTATGGGCAGGACTTACCTTTCCAAGGGCCCACGCTAGGGTTGAAAAGACATCAGAAAAGCCAGGTGTTTTAGCTGAGTTACCAATGCCTTCCCGCCTCTGGGCTTCACCCAACCATACTATACCAACATGGTTCACCTTCAGCCTCCACCTCAGAGAACATGGCCTTGCCCACCTCCAAGAGTCACAGGGTCGACTTAAGCTTCTTTCTATCTTTCTGACTCCGAAGTAACTGTTATTAAGCACCAACTGTGTGCATGCCAGAGACCTGAAACCTATAATTTCATCAAATCCTCTCACTCTTCCCAGCTCGGATATCGTTTCCATCATCCCATTATCAATGGGAAAGTTACAGTTCAAAGCTTATAAGTTGCCAGTGGTTGTCAGCTGGTGAAGAACTTGATGTTAGCTCATCTGTTCATCTGCAGATATTAGTGGAGCATCTACTGAGTGACTAGAGCTGAGGCTGGCCTGGAGAACACACTTGCACACACACACACACACACACACACACATCAAAGCAATCAGTTTACTGGAGAGCAATCTGATTAAGGAGGACCACAGCACTGTACCTATTCCCAGGAGATGTAATTCAATAACGCTTCTTTTAGGAATGAGTGTAGATAGCACTTATGCTAATAATGGATGGAAGCATTTAGTCAGGCCCTGGAGTCTAGAGAATAATGCTGTCCTTGGAAATCTCTAGTGCAAATGGCAGGAGGTGGGAGAGAGTAAGTCTCCCTGCAGACCTAGTGGAAGGGACTAGAGGCAGGACTCAGACATAGACAGGAAAGGTAGAACGCAGGTTAGGTGATAAGAAGACTCTAACCAGGATCAGGATGGGTTTTATCCAAAGCCCCTGGAGCATTTTAAACAGAGAAAAAAGCACAAGCAGATGATTTAGGAAGATTCCCTGGGTTGAAATGTGGAGGCAGCTGTTGGAGAGGCGAGATGGCAGGTGGGGAGGGAGACAGAAAGCTGGTGTTAGGTGAGTGTGAGAGAGGGCACTGTTGGAACAGGGCGTCACTGCCCAAGGGGGCTCAGGAGGGCTTGCTAAGGCTGGGATCAAGTTAAACTGTCAGGAATTAGAATTAGAAACTAAGGCCTGAGGGTGTGGATAAGAAAGTCATGCTTAGCAAATGATTACCACCACAGAGGGGACTGGAATGTCATACAAGAACATGGGGGGACCAGCTTCATCTTCGTGAGCACGTTCGAACCACCTCTATGAACGGCAGAGTGTGTTTTTTTGTGGTGTTCCTCTAATTTTGGGTTGCAGCAAGCTCTCCTCTGCTCTGAGATCACACTGAATCCTCCCCACCTCACTCCATGTTCCATGACAGTTTTCTAAATGCTAATGAGAATTTAGGAGCAAATCAGGACCAAGAATCCAACCAAGCCAGACACAGTGAAAACAGCTTTAGCCAGCCACAGAATTCTGATCTGTAGTCTGAAAGCAACGATTCTATTCTTAATATTTGACTCCAGTGGGATTGAAAGAGTGGCTATAGATCAGTAGAACTGAGCTATCTAAATCTTCCACGTGCACTGAAATAGTAACAAGGGTTTCCTCAAAAGCAGACCCTGCACAGGAACTCATATGACCATGTGTCCTTGTTTGCTTCTGTTTCTGTGAGAAAACACTCTGATCAAAAGCCACTTAGAGGATGATGGGATTTATTTGGTTTGCACTTCTGGGTCATAGTTCTTTACAGAAGGAAGTTAGGGTAAGTATTGAAACAAGAACTATGGAGAAACACTGCTTACCAGTTTGGTCACTGACTTATGCTCAGATAGTGTCCTTATATAGCCCAATCCCACCCCATCCCCACCCCCACCCCTGCCTAGGGATTGGTGATGCCACCAGTGGGTCCTTCCAGATCAACCATAACCAAGGTAAAAGCTCACAGAGTTGGCCTAAGGCCAATCCTATTGAGGCAATTCTTTGGCTTAGATCACTATAGATTCTGTTCACACTGACAATAAAAGATAACCAGGATAACAGGCTATTTGGGAGGTGATTCCTAAAAAGATGAAAGTGGAAACAGAAGACAGAGGAGGGAAGGAAACCAACATTACAGTACAGGTAGTCTGCCATTGAATGCACCTGGAACTCTCTTCCATGGGCCACCTCAGCAAAATGAATAGATCAGACCCAGGGAGTGGTTCCCAAAGACAGGGGTATTTCCTCACCAACTTTAACCTGAAATTAGCTACAGCATCCCTATGTGAGTCAGGTCCCAAGGCATAGGAAACTCTCAGGTAGAACTGCAGCTCCACAAGAAGCCAGCAGAACGTATTGAATGCAAATGAGAGAGGCCAGGGCCCTGACATCATCTGGCAGCCAACAAAGCAATGCTGGACCCTGAGATCTGGATATTGCATTAAAGTCAGTCACCATAGCATTCTAAATTCTAACTGCCCCCAAGACAATATGGAGGTAAATGGACTGTGTGCTCACCTGTACAAGCTAGCTTGGGATGAGGCAGGAGTACCATAAAACATGTTTGTGGACCATTTGATGCTCTGTGTGACCTTTTCCCCTCACTGAACAGAAACTAAATAGGATGATGATTTTTCTATGAACTTCAAAGTTCAGTTGTATTAGGACTCACATAATGGAGACCCTGGGTCAGAATTTCTTGCCAAACATTAATCAAGCTGTTTTCTTTTTAAGGACCCAATAAATGATTAGCTTATGATTTTTCAAGCCAACACAAATGCCTTTGTCAACCAATCCTGGCAAATCCTTCCCCACTCCAAAGTTTAAACTGCATACAGTACACACAGCTCATCAGCACACGTTAAAGTCAACACAGAGTCCTTAGCTGTAAGTGCTTAGATAGCTGTGTGTGCATTTAACACCTTGTGAGCCAAAAATTTTGACATCCAATTACATTAATTAAATTCCTTTTTTAATGCTCTCTTTTTCTTCTCTTCTACCATTCGTACATTTGGAGAAAAACTTTTCCTGCCAAAAGTAAAGCAGAAAATTTCCACAGACTTGTTACTTGGAACCATAAAAAGTACTTGATTCTTAGCATTATCTAGGCCAATCAGGATCACCCAAAGGTACGGTTCAGACTCATAATGATAGATTGGCAGCATCCTGCTTTGGCAAGACCGATCTTCAGCATAAATGGTGGTGTTTACATTTTCCTTTATCCTGCTAAGAGTTTGCATGTTAATGGTTTTTCTCTGAGACTGTACAGCTTGAGGATTTTTCAGAACATCATGAAGTTTTGCACATTCCTGAATTTTCTAAGAGCATCTGCCCCAGCTTTCAAAGAGACACATACTCCAGCCAGAGTTTTGAAATATTTGAGTACCTACTAAGTGACAAGGTACCGTGGGAAACAGTAAGGATAAGACAAACTCGGGGCATATTTTTCCTTTGGCATATGGTTTGTGTTGGCTGAACACTATCCATGTCTGCCCTTGGATGTCCTTTCCGAATTCTTGCGCCAGGGCTGTGAGCTCACCCCAAGACCAGAGCTAGCAGAGTGACTGAGATGAAAACTATTATTTCCTCACTAGGAATGCCTTAAGGAAGAATTTTATCCCATTCATTCATTCATTCACTCATTCACCCAGTGTCCAGTGTAGCCCTAGCTGGCCTCAAACTCACACGTAGTTGAGGTTAGTCTTGAACTCCTGATCCTCCTGCCTCTGCCTTCCAAGGGAAGGGATCGCAGGTGTTCATCACCACACCAAGGCAGTTTTACATTTTAATAGACATTCCCTTCTGCGGACAGTCAGAGGAGGGGCTGGGGAAATGGGTTAGAGGCTAAAGTGTTTGCAGAGTTAGCATGAAGACCTGAGTTGGGACCCCAGCCTCTGCATTAACAGTCAGGTACCAGGACACATGACTGTAGTCTCGGTGCCGGGGAGGCAGAGACAGGGGTTCCTTGAGGCTCGCTGGTCAGTGTAGCTGAATTGGCGAGCTCCAGGTTTTCTGGGAGACTTGTCTCAGAACTAGACAGAGAGGGCAGTTGAGGGAGCTACTTGACATCAACCCCCACACACAGGGGCTGGGGGGGTGTTAAGCAGGGGGAAGAAGTGGGGAGTGGACTAGAAGGATATTTATAACATCAGAGAACCACATGTTCCACAGAGTCAAAAACAACAGATGCTTTGTCGTTTTACTTGATGTGTATTGGGTGTTTCACTTGCACGTAAGCCTGTGTACCACACATGTGCCTGGTGCTGGCAGAAGCCAGAGAGGATTACATACATACAGACGGTTGTATTCGGCCATGTGGGTGCAGAGAATTGAACCCAGGTCCTGTGCTAGAGCAGCCAGAGGTCTTAAGCATTAAGTCATCTCTCCAGCTCCTTAAGTGTGATCTTTAAAGACACCTACCTGTGGGAATACTTTGATTTCTCTGGGAAAGTTTCCTCACACCATAAAGTGTAAACTATGAGGACTTGTGGGTTCAGTACAGATAGCCCCTCCCCAGCCCTCCCACCCCCCCCCCACAACATCTCTTCCGGGAGAGCCGCATGCCTGGGTGACAGGCCTTTCCTTAAGTAATCTTTATGAACTGGAACATTTCCAGGAAACAAGATGTTCACTGGGCTGGCAACACTGAATAACATTGGATTTATCCCTGACCAAGTTGTCCCACACAGGGGTGTCTGTCTGACGGTTTTCCCGCTGCTCCTCCCTTGTGCCTGGCATTTTCCTGAGGCTGTTACATGACATAGGTGAGCAGAAAGAGGCTCTAAGAGATAAAGGTCAGAGTTCATCAGGTTCATCTGTCACTCAAAACTAGGCTACCCCTTACCGCAAAAAACAACAGTCACAACAAGCAGAAAAGTCAAGGGAGGCCTGGGGACATGGGTTAGTAGTCCGAACAAGCCTAGTGACCTGAGCTCAGTCCCCAGGAAGACACTGTGGAAAGAGGACTGACCTCAGTAAGTCATCTTCTGAGCCCCATCCATATGCCATGGCTTCTGCATAGCTCCCCCACCCACCCCACCCCCATTCGCATAAACACATAAAATGAATAAAATGTAGAAATTTAAAACTATGTTATCCAACATTAATCAGCAAGGGAATGACATGATTGTGTCACATATCAAAGAGTAATTAGGCTCGGAGTGGTGGCGTTCACCTTTCATCTTAGCCTTCAGGAGGCAGGAGGATTTCTATGAGTGTGGGGCCAGCCCAATTGATACAATAGTGAGTTTCAGGTTGGCCAGGGCTACATGGTAAGACTGTCTCCAAATGAACAGATAACACAACAGGTCAAATCAGCAACAACAAAGCAGTAAACGCCGAGAAACTATAATGGTCAACATACTTGTTTCTGGGGACAGTCAAGTGGTGGTTCATTGCTTTCAGATGCATAACCGTTAGCTCAGCCCTTGTTTACTTACCTTAGAATATAGTTAACACTGTTTTTAGTTTTTGAGTAACTCTGAGCCAAGGCAAACTTACGGAGGGTTCAACCGCCATTTTTAAGGACTTTGTATTAGCAGAACTGTGTAGCACGTGGTGTCTACAGATGACCAGACACTGTGCCTGCCTCTAGCCGTGGCTCTTGCATCCTGGTCCTTATTTTGTGACTTAATTAGCTTCTGCCAGGACCGTCTACACAAACACACATTCCCTGCATTCGTACTACAAATACTAAAACTTTCCAAAATGTAGACCCCCTGAAGGGATTAAGACAAGAAGACTGTACTTTACACGCAACAACAGTATCCCTGTAGAATTCTGTCACTAGGAAACTTAGCAAGACCAAAAGATTTTCTTCCTGAAGCTAAAGTTTATCCCCTAATGAACACTTAACAAAAGCTGTAAATATCATAAAATTTGATTTGTTTATGACACAGCATTTAAGTTCTGAGTGGAAAAGACCCCTTAATCCAGGTTCTCTCTCCTCTACTTCCTGCTACATTTCATTAGTATGAGTATGTATCTGTGTGTGTGTGTGTGTGCACTCGCGTGAGTGTATATCTATCTGTCTGTATCTATGTCTTAATCCAGGTTCTCTCCTCCTCTCCTTCCTCCCATTATCCCTGTTACATTCCATTAGTATGAGTATGTCTCTCTCTCTCTCTCTCTCTCTCTCTCTCTCTCTCTCTCTCTCTCTGTGTGTGTGTGTGTGTGTGTGTGTGTGTATGTGTGTGTGTGTCTATGTGTGTGTATATGTGAATCTGTCTGTGTGTATATGAGTATGTGTGTGTTTATGTGTCTGTGTCTATGTGTGTTTATGAGCGTCTCTGTGTGTATGTGTATATACGTATGTGTATCTGTCTGTGTGTGAGTATATGTATGTTTATGTGTGTCTGTCTGTGTCTATGTGTGTCTGTGTGTGTGTATGCACACACACACACATGGAGGTCAGAGGACAACTTGAGGGAGTCAGTTCTCCTATTTTGTTGGTCTCAGGAATAGAACTCAGGTCTCCAAGCTCAGAGGCAAGTGTCGTACCCACTGTGCCATCTCATCGCTTCCTCCCCGCATTTCTGACACTATAAAACAGTGGAAGGAAATGACACTTTTTTCGTCGAATGATGCAACCACCTAAGGCTTTTTATTTCAAACCTCTATTTTAAGTTCCTGGAGTTCTGTGAAATTGGCCCCAATTGAGAAGATACTGAGCAACAAGCCGAACAGTGAAGCTCACCCTGGCATACTCGGGACTTAGTCTGAAAAGGCCAGTGAACTGACTCGGTGGGCAGAGCATTTGTGTCACAGGCATGAGGGCCTGCGTGCAGATCCCCGCACCTATGTAAAATCCCGACGCATCAGTGAGCACCTCTAACTCCAGGGCTGGGGAGCAGACAGCAGGACCCGGGGGCCTCACTGGAGGCTCAGTCTATGCGGAACAGCAAGCCCTAGGTTTAGAGAGAGACCCCCCTCTCAAAAGTGAGGTGGAGAACAGTGGAGAAAAACACCAGACACCAGTCTCTGCTTCCAGAGGCACATACATGTCAACTATATCCCCACGTACATGTGCACACACGTTTTTAAAGTGCCCTGAATTATGAAACAAGTGAGTAGCCTAAGGTGACAGGTAAAAATGGTTGGCTTCTCTCTTGATCGGAAACCCTACAAATTCATAAAAATCAAGAGGTGACATGTTTATGTTTACTTTAGGAACACCCAGGACTCTGCCGAGGCTGTCAATGTCGTGTATATGTGAAAAGCCACCAAGTATCTAAAAGATGTCACTTTAAAGAAGCAATGTGTGGGGGTGGGAGAGCGGTTCAGTAGCTAGGGGCAAGCACTGTTCTTCCAGAGGACCTGAGTGGAGAGAAAGCTCAATGGTTAGAGTGCTCACTGCCCCTGCAGAGGAGCAGAGTTCAGTTCCTAGCTGCCCGGGGCCAGTGACTCACAACTGTCTGTAACTTCAGCTCCAGAGGATTTGACACCTTTGTAGGGACCTTCACTCATATACACAGACACACCTGGAGATAACATAGGTGAACCCACAATTAGAAGTTAAATGATTTAAAATTAAGAGCAACATGTGCTACCCTAGTAGTGCAAGCCTACAAATAGATGTCCCCCGGGCTGGCAGTGCAGACTCAAGGTGTCCGAATGAGTGCCACATGTTTAGCTGATCTTGCTTAAAACCGCAGAGAGTAAGAGAGTATCTGAAAAGGGGCTGGATGTGGGTCCTCTGGTCGTGGAGCATTGTCAGGTGAACCAAGTGCCCATGACACTCGGTCACACTTACAGAGCTCAGAGCAGGACTTTCCCACAGCTCAGCA
>NC_137956.1:36705235-36733321 GCF_963924665.1 Micromys minutus
GAATGGTAGAGGCGGCTCCCTTCTGAAAGTGAGTACTGTCCTGAAAACACTTGCTCTGTTCGCTTCCTTTTCACCCATCCATCATTGTGCATTAGCAGATATTTGACCACCTGCTGTGCACCTTGACGAGGTGCCCCAGCCACAAAACCACTGAGGGGGGGGCGACATCTGCTCACTGTCTGATCGCAGAGACAAACTTGGAGACAGAACATGAACTGGGGTAGCCTAATTCTGGAATGGGTTCCACCTGTTCCGTTTGGGCTACGCAGCATCAGCTTCACAGAGGACAAGTTCAAGATAGAAGTGGTTTGTCACAGAGAATAACTTACATCTCTGCCAGACTGTTCACCAGCTGCAACTTTGTCCACGCACCTCAACCTTAGTTTTTTTTCTTTCTTTTCCTTTTATTTTTTCCTTTTTTCTTTTTCTTTTCCTTAAAGTTATACTTAGGTATCCCCCCCCCCTCGATGTGTGTGTGTGTGTGTGTGTGTGTGTGTGTGTGTGTGTGTGTGTGTGTGTGTGTGAGAGAGAGAGAGAGAGAGAGAGAGAGAGAGAGAGAGAGAGAAACACTTCTTCTACTTTGAGTCCCAGAAAATGAATCTTCAAGCTTAGCAGCAAGTGGCTTAATCCACTCCCCCCTTTAGTCAAGCCCTCGGGCTCTCTCTTAATGGTGTATAAAGACACATAGTGATGTAACTCACTGTGTGTCCTGGATCAATCACAAACTTTGTGTTCTGTTTCAGAGATCCCACACCAGGATAGGTCGTCTCAAAATGATGGCTCTGTGCCTCCTGTAGTTTGGTGAGAGGGCAGCTGAGAGGACACTGAATTAGTCAACACCAGCAGGTCTCACTTGATTAAAACCAAGCAGTCCATGGCTTTATCATCTTCTATAATAATTATTTGTAACGGTGCACTTTAGAACCCAAGGACACTCTCCTGACCCCAAAGTCAGTATGGAAAGATTTGAGGTTTCTGAGTGGCAGTTTCCCATCGACTGCCAGCTCACCTAAAGTCACATGCCAAGGTGTCCTTCACACGCGAATGTTGCCTATTCTATAATTTTTTCACTAAAGGCCCAGTGTGACAGGAGGGCTCCTGGAAGTCAAGAGCCTAAGACTCACTGCTCTGCCAGGAAAAACCCCAGGCTCAATGCTCACAGAAGGCTTGTGAATCTCTTTGACATTCTGTTTTGAAGCATCTTGATGTTTTGGGTCCTAGGATGTCTAAACTGATTGCACACCTGCATTTAAAGAACCGGGTTCCTTTTCCCCATTTCAGATCAGAATGACAGGAAGAGAAGAGGCTCTTGAGTTGTGTTTAAGAAATTAGTTACCTAAAGTGACCCCAAGTTTTCACCATTGTGCAACCCATAATTTTTGGACAAGAGACATGGTGGGCCTATAGCCAGTGGGTCTCTGCTGTACTTCCGGGGTCTTTTCAGGAACATCTGTAACTTAAGGGGAAGCCTGGGTGCCATCTGTGTTTGGTGCACTCGCTTTCGAAATCTGCCACAGCCTCGTCCAACAAGAGATAAATCACAATAGAAGATAAGCTTTTCAACCATGGACAGTGTAGGACTCAAGAACCACCCAGTCAATTCATAAATCAAAGCTGTGGGAAAGCCAGCTACCATTCGCCTAGGAGGAGCTGTGTTGACTTTAGAAGTGCCTTCAGATCTCAACCCAGCTGGATCTCCCTCTTTAAGCCCACTCGCCACCCAGGGGTTCAATCTTCCGGGGTCCAATCTTCCTCCCTCTCATCTCACACGACCCCTGCCAATTCATCCCTCAACCTGGCAAACATCTTTGTCAGCCATCTTGCTGATCAATCACTCTGCTGCGCTTAATGATCTAAGCTGTGAGCTTTGGCTCACTGCCGCTACCTAGCATGGTGAGAGAATACTGATATGGGGGTGGGGGGCTATATTTAAATTTTAAAATAAAGTATCTACCAAATATGCATAGCTTTAGCATACCATAACATCAAAAGAAAATGTGAGGTTGAACCATCATAAGCCTATACATTAAATACTGTATATTAAATTAAATATAAAATTACTAGGGAACAGGCATTGTGAAGAATAGGACCATTTTATAGTAATACTCTATCTGCTCATTTATATATATATATATATATATATATATATATATATACATTATTGTTACTGTTTTTTTAAAGCTATATGCCATATGAAATCTGCCCATTTCAAAACTTTAGAGAGGCAAGAACACTTCTCAAAAGAAGCCCCCTGCCTGCTGGTTGTCAGTACTCAATTTTTCATATCCCTAAGTCCTTGGCTACTAGCCACTGGCTTGCTGGCTCTAAAGACTTGCCTATTCCTGGTATTTCAGAAAGAAAGAAAGAAAGAAAGAAAGAAAGAAAGAAAGAAAGAAAGAAAGAAGGAAGGAAGGAAGGAAGGAAGGAAGGAAAGAAAGAAAGAAAGAAAGAAAGAAAGAAAGAAAGAAAGAAAGAAACCATATGTGACTGTATAGCTGGCATCTTCCCCTTGGTGGTGTGTTTTTCCGGTTTACCCATGTTGTGCCATGTACTGGTTCTTAATTTCTTTTGTGGGCAAATAATATCTTCTGTGGAGCTGTTACACATTTCTAACCAATACACATTTGGGACAGTCCCACCTCTTTCTTATTAAGACTAGTACTGTAAACATACTTTTTGTGCACATGTTTTCCTGTGGGCATGTTTTCTTTCAGGAACACACCTAGGAGGACATGACTGGGCTGTCC
Organism: Micromys minutus; assembly: GCF_963924665.1. Lineage (NCBI taxonomy): Eukaryota > Metazoa > Chordata > Mammalia > Rodentia > Muridae > Micromys > Micromys minutus. The sequence goes on from NC_137956.1 coordinate 36,707,983, forward strand.
GAGATGGGAATTTTGTGGTGATACTTTGCAGAAAGAGCCAGACTTTTCCCAAGGGGCTACATTATCCCCACCAACAGCACAAGAAGGCTTTGGTTCGTCATATCCTTGCCCATGGCTGTTAACTGACTTTTTTAATAATTAATCATTTCATTTGTTTACATCTCAAATGATATCCCACTTCCCAGTTACCCCTCCACTATCCCCCCATCCCACATCTGCCCTCCCCATTGCCTGTATGTGAGTACTGCCCCACCCACCCACATTCTCCGACCCCACTGCTCCGGCATCCCCCTACACTGAGGTATCAAGGCTCCCCAGGACCAAGGGCTACCTTCCCCTCCCGCTGCTGTCAAGCAAGGTCATCCTCTGCTACATATGTATCTGGAGCCATGGATCCCTCCAGGTGCACTCCTTGGTGGGTGGTCTAGACTCTGGGAGAACTGGGTGGTGAGGCGAGCCCATGATGTTCTTCTAATGGGGTTGCAATCCTCATCCTCCTCCTCCTCTCCAGTCCTTCTGCTCCCCTACCAGGTTCCCTGAGCTCTGTTTGATGGTTGGCTCCAAGCATCCACGTCTGCATTGGTCAGTTGCCGGCTGGACTTTCTCAGAACGCACCACACTAGGTTCCTGTCAGCAAGCACCTCTTGACCACGGCAACAGTGTTGGGTTTGGTGCCTGCAGACTTGATGGATCCTCAGGTGGGGCAGTCCCTGGCTGTCCCTTTCTTCAGTCTCTGTTCCATTTTTTTTTTTTTTGTCCCTGTCCTTCCTTTGGACAGGAACATTTCTGGGTTAAAAACGTTGAGATGGGTGGGTGTCCCCATCCCTCAAACAGGAGCTGTGTTTATCTGCTGGAGGAGGTCTCTACAGGATCTATCACTCCCTTCTCTGCCCATTTTGGCTAAAGTCATTCCCACTGGGTCCCTAGAGCCTCACATTTCCCTGGTGTCTGGAACCCTCTGGTGGCTATCCCCAGTTCCTCGTCCCCCCTTCTACATATTTTTGTTTGATTTCCTGACCCTCTGTCTCTCTCACATCTTCTCTAGATCCTGAAGCTGCCCCCCTTATTTCCTGTCCCTTCTTTCCCCCTCCCTGGTCCCCCTTTCTCTCCACCCCCCCCACAGTTGTCCTGTTCCCCCCTCAATGAAGGACTGAAGCGTCCACACCCTGGTCTTCCTTCTCCATATGTTCTGTGGGTTGTATTGTGGGCCTTGTGGGCTTTTGAGTTAACATCCATTTATTAGTGAGTGCATATATACCATGTGTGTTCTTTTGTGACTGGGTTATCTCACTCAGGGTGATATTTTCTAGTTCCATCCACTTGCCTGCGAACCTCATGACATCACTGTAGTGTAGCTTAAATTTGACTTTTTCTGGTGGTGCTGAGAAACTTTTCAAGTGCTACTTGGAGACCTGGCTTATTTCAGCTTCTTTTTAGATTTGGGTATTTATTGTTTCACTTTGCCTGTGCATTTTGTCTGTGTGTGTATATATGTGTACCAAGTGTGTGTGTGTTGGGTGCCCATGGAGGTCAGAAGAGGTTGTCAGATGCTCTGAACTGGAGCTACAGATGTCGTGAATGACCACGTAAGTGCTGGGAACAGATTCCTGGTCCTCCGAAAGAACAACAATTACTCTTAACTACTGAGCCATCTCCCCAGCCTAACTTGGTCCTTAGGTCAATTAGGCTGGTTTTGTATTATCAAGTTCTAGAGGCTTCCTCCATTGTTTGCCTTTCTTTACCTGAATGTGTCCTCAGCATTTTCTACCACTATGTGCTCTTTTTACTGTCATGAGAGTGGCCTTTGAAGTGCATGTTTTCAATTTGATGAGGGCCAATTATGCAATTTTTCTTTTGTTGCTTATCATTTTCATGTTATGAGTAATAATCCATTGTCAAACTGAGGTGATGAACCATTTGTGCACACACACACACACACACACACACACACACACACACACACAATTACATTTAAAGACTTATTGTACTTGCCTGTAATTTCAGCATTTAGGAAGTGGAAGGAAGAAGAGCAGTTTGAGGTCATACTCAGCTATATAGTAAGATTAAAGCTCAAATAATAAAAAAAAATTAAGTCAGATATCTTATTGGATTATTAGGACTTGGTGGTTTGTTAAGTATCTACTATGTGGTGAATACTAGATACCTAGGATTCAATGTGGTAGATAAAAAACACAATCAGCCATAGATTCTGCCTTTGGGATCTAATAATTAGTGTTGGAGATTAATTAATATATCAGCTACCCATCGGTTTAATACAGGGCTATGTATATCAGAAAATATGGCCGAGACCCCTGGTAAGAACTGGATGCTTGAAATAAGCATTTGACCTGGAGTTGACCTGGAGTTGAATGAGAAGTGTAGAGCGGAGAAGGACAGTAAGACAGAATGAGACAATTCTGGAAGCCACTGATGGCAGGCAGGAAGGGCATGACATGAAAGAGGAAGTGGGGGCTGCTAAAGGAATTCTATCTTGGGTACTGAAGGCTTCAGCTTTCTGGGAGCCATTCAGGTGATGCTGCTGAGTATCCAGGTGGACAGGGATAGGTCCAGGCTTGGGTTCGAGCCCTGAACTGGAGACATGGATTTGGGTTCCCCGTGAAATGGGTAACTAGAATCACAGGTATATAAAGTGTCGGAGAAACATTCATCATCTCAACAACACTCAGTCATTCATTGAAGAAATACACTGAGATCCAGTCTGTGGAAGACGCTGTCCCGACCCCTGATGATACACACCAGGAAACAAAGTAAGGAAAATCACCCTCTTGGAGCTCTTGCGGGAAGGACTCGTAGAACCTTATTGGAAAGCAGGGGAGATGACTTGTTTTGTTCTTTTCTGGTGCTAGGGACTGAGCCCCTTGACTCTGGAGAGCTTTAAAGACACACAACACAGGAAGTAAGCTTCAGAAACATCTGGAAGGAAAGAACTGTAGGCAGAGAGAACAGTCCATGCAAAGACGCCACACGAGGCAGGAGCATCTCTGTGCACTGGGACAAAAAGACAAAGCCGGTGTGGCTAAGGCAAGAGAATGACAAAGCAGATGGGGGGACATGAAATCAGACAGGTGATGGAGAGGGGGTGGGCTGTGAGGAGAAATGGACGTTTGGAACATGGCGTGACCTCCGCTGATGTCTGTAAGACAAAGATGGTAACAGAGTTCTCAGAAATACCTGCCATTTAAGGGATGAGGTAAAGAGGGGCAGTAGGAAGGGTGGTGGAAGTCCAGTACAGGTCATCTTAAGGATGCTTAGAACTCAAGACTCCAGCACATGACAACAAATAGTGAAGAAGTGGCTGGTGAGGGATAGACCAGGAAACAGCCTCGTTCAGAGTCCACGGTCTGACAGCTTGTCACAAGAGTCTTAGAGCATATAGTGGAGAAGCAGGGAGAGCTCACATTGACTCTACATGGGACGCTCAGGCAGTGCCATGAGCCCAGGCTTAGGTGGCTTTTGGACCACCCACCACAGGAGACTGACTCCCACCTGCCACCAACCCTTGTTTTCAGATGGAGGTGACATGATGCTTAATCCCCGTCAACTTGACCAGATTTAGAATCACCCTGGAATGCCTCTGGATATGTCCAAGAGGGTGTCCCTAGAAAGGTTTAACTGAACAGGGAAGACCCATCCTGAACAGACTGTAGTCTCGGACTAAATAGAAAGAAGACAGCAAGCTGAGCCCGAGCCTTCATCCCTCTCCGCTTCCTGCCTGTGGGTGTGATGTGACCAGACTCCTCATCCTCCTGTTACCATGCCTTCCCCGGCAGCCACTACAGACCCCTCCTCATCTGATTAAAAACTATGTCAGATGCTTTGTTACCAAAACAAGATGAGTGAGTGATCAATACAGACAGGTTCCAGTTCTTTCTGTGAACAGGGGAGCTGGAGGGGTCAGCTGAGAGGAGAGAGAGTATCACTATTACTCTCTTGACTTTGGGGCCTTCTGAGACTACATAGAGTGTTCAAATACTGATTTCTCACCAGCCTTGCAATGATCCAACTTTAATTTCATGCAGCCAATCCCCAGACTGCACCTCCCAGTCCGCACCAAGAGAACAGACACAATTACTTAGAGCCCATGCTGAGAGCAAGTCATTTTCGAACCCCGGGGTTGTTTCCCTGTTCAGTCACATAACGGGCAAGAAGCTAGAGACCCTGAGCCAAGTTCCCTTACTCTGAAACGTATTCCACTTGTGTGATTTATGAGAAGTCAATTAGGTTTTATAGGCCATTAGAGGGTAATTAGGATTCAATAGGAAATTTCTAAATTCCCTTTTTGGGGCTGAATGGCAAATCCTCTGTACTTAAAGGAACAGAAAACAAACACAACCCAGGAGAGGGTAGAATTCCACAGACCTTCCATAACAGAACCTCACCGTAATCAACCAAACTGTAACTCTCCAGGACAAGCGAGGGATGGGCAACTGGACTTTATGAGTCTGACCGCTGAGCCCTAGATTTATTTAGTCCACGGTAACTTTCTCCTTAATTATTTGGCCTCAGGGGATGGGGGCCTCCAAAGCTTTCCCTTGGTTTGATTTCCGAGTCATAACAAAGTACTAGAAAGCCCGAGATGAATAGAGATGTAAGGATGCGTTACCTCCGAGCACAGTTACGTTTACTGATAAAGAAAGCGTGCCCGCACCTACGCGCACACGATAAGGCCATCCTAGCTGAGTTACGCGGCTACTAACTGGAAACCAAGACTGAAACTCAGGAAATGGAGCAGAAAGCCTATGGAGGTGAGAGACACACAGAGCAGGCTAGCACATAACATGTGAGTGATGGATTTTACTTCCAAAGAGAGTTGTAATCCATCTCTGTTTGGTACAATTCAGCTAAAAAGCGTTATCGTCTCTCCTGTGTTCCGCAATGGGACTGTCTCATTCCCTCCTAACTCCCTAAAGCAGAACCCAAGACAAGCATTTGTGCGCCCACAGACAAAAAGGAGAGAGGAGAGATGATAGGAAAGGGAGGGCAGCCAATACAGGACATGTGATCTTGAGACGGTGAACAGCTGGAGCCCAGTCCCACTGGGGAATGCTGGGGAAACTGCAAAACTTACTCAGTTCTCCTTCTCTGCCAAATCCTGCTGTGCTATTGGCTGAGAGCTCAGAAGGTTGGGCTCTCTGGCACTCGTGTGGCCAGCCCTGGGAGCAGGCAACTCAGTTTGCAAAGATGGAATCCAGGGTGGAGTGGAAAGAGGAGGAGAAGGGGGCATGGTGACATCTGCTGGAGATAATGTTCCAGTCTGTGCGCCTGCGCAAACCCCTGGGACTGTAGCACAGCAAAGCAGCAAGGGAAATTATGACACAAGTGAGATCTGCATTAGCCAGACCAAGCAGTGTGCAAACTCTTCTTTAGGATGTGTGCAAAGAAGCGCTGAGTCTAGCCTGCTGTCCGGTTGGCCTGTCCCAAACTAGGTCCCACTCAGCGCCCATGATGGAGGTGGGCTACCAGTCATCTACCCTTGTGAGGCAGATAAATGTGATGAAGCTTAACCAACAAGCGCCATTTTTTTTTTTTTTTTTTTTTTTTTTTTTTTTTTGATAAATCTTCAAGGATTCTTATCCAATTCACATTACAAGGCCCTCTGACTTGGAGGTAGCATAGAATCTATGAGGAAAGGTTGGACTCTTTTTAAAAATATATTATATATAAGCACACTGTAGCTGTCTTCAGATACACCAGAAATGCCAGCTGCCATTACAGATGGTTGTGAGCCACCATGTGGTTGCTGGGAATTGAACTCAGGACCCCTGGAAGAGCAGCCAGTGCTCTTAACCACAGAGCCACCTCTGCAGCCCGATAGGTTGGACTCTTACAGGAGTACTTCAGCTGTACTTTCTTTTCACAAAGAGGCAGGTTACTCTTCTAGACTGCATTTTCTCAATGTTTTCTTGGTGCTAAAGCTGTGACTTTTTAAAGTTAACTTATGTGATCATTGAGGTCCCTGTTCCTCGGTTTATTATATGTGATCTCCTTTTTCTCCATGTTCACGGGTCTTCCCTCTGCACCTGTGGCCCCGTTTCCTCTTCTGGAAGGACTACTGGATTAGAGTCTACCCTACTGCCCCATTTTAATCTTTACCCCAATGCTTTAAAGCAAGCTCTCACTACATGGCCTTGGCTACCTATGCACATCAATGTGGCCTCAAAAATCACAGAGATGCACCTGCCTCCATCTCCCATGGGCTGAAATTAAAGGCATACACCACCACAATTACCTATTTTCCCCCTTTAAATAGACTTGTTTTTCTTTCAGCTTAATTGAAAAGGCGTTGACATACGGAACTGTATCCGTTTGAAGAATACATGATTTGGTGTATGTATCATGGCATGGTTACATCACCAAGCTAACTAATACATGTATCACTTCTGATAGGTACCTCCGTGTGAGACTGCATAAGGTCATCCTTCCATGTATGAAATTTCATGTGTAGAACACAGCACTGCTCACTGTAGGTGCCGTGCAATTGCACACCGAACCTTCAGAACATATTCCTTTCACAATTCTTTGTGCCCTTTGACCTACATTTTACCACACCTACCTTCCTCAGGCCCCAGCGATCCACTCTGCTTCCCAGTCTGGCATTTCCCCCCACACCCCACACACAAATGACAGCATCCTTAGCGTAGTGCAAAATATCAGCAGCTTAGAGCTTATGAATCTGCGGTTCCGAAGGGTTTGTAAGGCAGCCCCTTGGTACTACGCATGACACTCCTGCCTGAAAAGCAACTTTTATTTATTTTTTTCCTCTTTTCTATGTGGGAATTATGCATTTATGTTTGCCTATGTCTTTGTACCAAGTGCATACTTGGCACCTGCAGAAGCCAGAAGGGGGCACCATATATCCTGAACGAGAGTTACAGATGGTTGTGAGCCACCATGTGGGTGCAGGGAATCACTCTGCGGGCCCACTTGGAGGCAAATTTTATTTGCGGTTCTCCTCTCACTTTCTAAATACTCATGATTTTAAACTAAGGCATATCACGCTTCTATGATACAGGTCTCACATGTTTGAGGCTATAGTTTCCCATGGAAACAATGAAATTTCAGCCTAGATATGAGATCACTGGGCAGCGTGCTTCCCCCCTGGATCCATGCATCTGCTGCGTAAGTGTTTAGGGAACCAGAAGACAGCAGCCATGACACAGGCTCCAGGACACGATGAACAGCGTAGAAAGCCCCAGCGTCCCCGATCACAGGACTTTGCAGTCATTCCCAAAGCATGAGATGGAAAATATTGAATCTGGAGAGAAGCATGTTTTGATGAGCAATAATCAAGAGCTCAGATAAGGTTCAGTAGAATTGTTAAGACTGTTCCACTGAATCAGAGGTGGAGGCCGTGCACTGAGAAAGGGAGACTAATCATTTGCTCACCCCTAGGAGATGGATTATCTGAACTAGCATGAACCAACTTCCAGGTTTCCAGGGAAACTCCATCTTTATCATTAAGAATAATCACCAGTCAGCCAGGATTTCCAAAGGATGTGATTCAGCCACTTACTAACAACTTAACTAGAACATGGGTTCTCAACCTGCCTAACGACCCTTTAACACAGTGCCTCATATGGTGGTGACCCCCCCAACCATGAAATGATTTTCATTGCTACTTTGTAACTGTAATTTTGCTACTGTTATGAATCATAATGTAAATATCTCATTTGCAGACTCCTGTGAAAGGATCATTTGACTCCCCAGGAGATCATGACCCACAGGTTTGAGAACCACTGAATTAGAGGCTTTTGGTGGGGAGGGTCTGTACCTGTTGGTGCCAGGCAGGTGCCTACCTGTTGGTGTTGGTGCTACCACCAAGCTGAACCCCTAGCCCTTCTAGCAGCCTCAACAGAATAGTCTAAAATAGACTGGAGTGAACTAGGGAGATAATTGAGACATTGGGATTTCCAAGGAATATTATAGAATTGACAGGCATATTTTATTATAGTGGTCATCATTTCTCCAATCAGCCATTTTCTATAAGGAAGATTATTGACTCTCTCCCTCTCCCTCTCCTTCTCTCTCTCCCTCCCTCCCTCTCTCTCTCTCTCCCTCTCTCCCTCTCTCCCCCCCCTCTCTCTGTGTGTGTGTGTGTTTGTACATCTTAGGCATTTTTTCAAGAAGAGTCTTTTAAATAATGTACATGTTCTCCCTCCCCAGATAAAATCAGCCCCACCAAACTCATTCTATCAAGAATGCTAGTTCCAGTCTATGGCTTTTTTTTCCCTGTTAAGATTTATTAGTACTAGACACAGAATTCTTCCTTTTGCCTTTCTCTAAAAGCTTTGAAGAAATTCAGAGGTGTTGTGACTTGTCACTACATACTTGGAGCCCTGGGACAGAACTGAATATGACTGGTTGGGGGGGGTCATCTAGATAGTCTGCTGGGAGTCCCATGAGCCTCCCAAGCCCTCTCTTTCCAGGAAAGGAAAACCCAGCCTTGATGACTTGTGGCTAGCAGACTCAACTGAGTTTAGCTCAAAGGAGAGTCGTCTACAATAGGAGCGCACGGGTAGGAGAGCCCACAATTCCCACTGATGTCTAATGGAGAGACTCTTGGCCATCGGTGGGGCACCATATGGTATGATATTCATTGTTCTAATACTGGAACATTCTCTCTACTCATAGATGATGTTTTTTAGAAACTTCAAATTTATCCAGTCTAACTCTTTTCCACTTTAAGTAATGAGGTCTGGAGGAGGCAAGAAAGGTCACCAGAGTTTGTGGCCGAGCAAGGATCTTCTGTGCTTTCTACAGGTGAATTGTCATCCGGGAAGCTTCCCTTTAAGTTCTCTAAATAAATATGAAAATATAATAAGTTAAATAACTTCCTGTTATCAAAATCATGTCCTCGAGAGGTAAAGGTTTAGACATCATTTTTTTTCTAATTTTGATCAAATGTTTTATGTAAAACTCATATATTTAAAATATTATTTCAACTTGAAAACACACAAATAAATAGAAATGTCGTAAAATCATATGTTTGTACTAAGTTGGCAAAGTCTGGCACATGTTTTGTTGTTTTAAATTATTTTAACTGATTTATAAAAACGTAACCCTGTATTGGAGACCCTGTTATAGCACGTCATGGGATGATGTAACAGTGTACAGTTAACTGGATAAGCACTCACTTAATTCACTCATAAAACTTTAACCCGGGCATCAGGAGGGCAGCAGTACCTGCAATCACAACAATCCCACACATGGCTTGACTGACAGTTGGGAGCTCAGAGAGGATCCAGGGCAAGAAACCCCGTGTCTCTCCATTCTGGCCTCGCATCATGGGCTTCTCAGCCTCTCCTTAGCACCATGGTCAATTCAAAGAAGAAACACCACAAGAGACAAGGAAACTGACAGCGTTTTGAAGTCTGGGTCTAGAAAACCCAATTTCACACCTGCCAGAATTTAGATCAAGACCTCACAGAGCCCAGGTTTGAAGAAATGAGCTCGGTATCTCATTTCCCGATCAGTGTGTTTAGAGATTTTGGCGAGAGTCTTGAGACTGATCAGTGATGGCAGCTCATCTCAGTGGTAAAGCCATTTCAGTGAGAGACAAGGAAAAGAGCCAGTCCCTGCTGTCTTAAAATACACGAATTACAATCCACCAAAGGACTAACAAGTAACAGTAAAACTCGAAATGGGGGTGAGACCTCGACTTCTGTCAATTAAAAGAAGCAGAGCTGTCTACAAGAAACTTCTGTAAATGTGTGAGAAAGAGAAAGAGGGCACCATTGGCATGCTTGTTCCACAGTTGTCTGTGTGTGTGTGTGTGTGTGTGTGTGTCTACACACACACACACACACACACAGAGAGAGAGAGAGAGAGAGAGAGAGAGAGAGAGAGAGGGAGAAAGGGAGACAAGGATGAATCGACAGACAGACAGACAGACAGACAGACAGAGGCCGAGAGACACAGAGAGAGCATTCACATGCTTGTTCCCAGCACACCTATGAAGGGCAGGTAAGTTTTAAATAATTAGTTCTCTCCTTATACCATGTGGACCCTGGTGTAGCAGGCCCTCAGACTTTAGCACATCTGACATCATGTTAGAGGCACCATCCTGACCTTCAAACCCAACAGATAGGTCCCAACACCTGCCAAACTGGGAACAAAGATATAATCTATCAAAGACCTGATCCATAGCTCCAGGATCCAGGAAAGTCCCTAGAAGGACTACCCTTACTTCTTGGCTTCTGCAGTTCTGCTTCTTGCTAACTGTTCCTGCTAACTGAAGTGTGTCAACCAGATTGTGGGGTTTGTGCATAAACGATCTAGAAACTGTGAGGATTGCTGCCGTGTGATTTGGGCGAGTTCCCTGTGCAGCAATAAAGATTCAGTTTGGCTTTAAACGTGCCCATGTGGCAGTCTCTGATGGCCTTACCCCACAACACTGGGAACTGAACTCAGTTCAGCAGGCTTTGCGGCAAGACCTTTACCCGATGAGTCATCCCTCCAGTCTCACCAGTGGCTTCATCATCAGGCGATGCTCGAAGTCCTCAGGTTCTGCTCCCACCCTGCCCAATTACACGTTGCTCTCAGGAGAAAGGACATGTCACACATTCTGAGTCTAAGAACTCAGAACTAAGCCTTGCCTGCTTCCACATTATTCTGTGGGATTCTGCGACTTCCCTCCATCTCTTCTTATGCTTATACCTACGTGCTTCACACTGCTGTGTGGATGTGGTTATCTACACCAAAGGCTGTAGTTTTTGTTCATTTTTTTATGCCTGTATAACCAGCTACATGACTGAACAGCTTCCGCAGCTACAACCAGAATCCATTACGCTGACGTCTTAGTCAGTGTTTCTATTCCTGCACAAACATCATGACCAAGAAGCATGTTGGGGAGGAAAGGGTTTGTTCAGCTCACACTTCCATATCGCTGTTCATCACCAGAGGAAGTCAGGACTGGAACTCAAGCAGGTCAGGAAGCAGGAGCTGATGCAGAGGCCATGGAGGGATGTCACTTACTGGCTTGCTTCCCCTGGCTTGTTCAGTTTGCTTTCTTATAGAACCCAGGTCTACCAGCCCAGGGATGGCACCACCCACAATGATCTGAACCCTTCCCCCTTGATCACTAGTTGAGAAAATGCCTTACAGCTGGATCTCATGGAGGCATTTCCTCAAGGGAGGCTCCTCTCTCTGTGATAGCTCCAGCTTGTGTTAAGTTGACACAAAACCAGCCAATACATGGTCCTCGACTATTTGTCCTAGTTTGCTCTCCACCACTGCGATGAACATCATTACCAAAAGTGACTGTTGTGAGGGAAAGGTCTATTTCAGCTTACACTTACATGCCACGATCCAGCACTGAAGGAAATTGGAGCAAGAACTCAAGGCAGGAACCTGGTGACAAGGGCAGATGCAGAGGCCATGAGGGAATGCTGCTTACTGGCTTGCTCCTCATAGCTTGCCCAGCATGCTTTCTTATATACCCCAGGACCACCTGCCTGGGGTGGCACCTCTGCCAGAGAGCTGGGTTCTCTCACATCAAACACCAATCCAGAAAATGCCTCACAGACTGGCCCACAGGGCAATCCAATGATAGCACTTTCTCAATTAAGGTTCTCTCTTCCCAAATAACCCTAATGTGTGTCAAGCCGATGGAAGCAAAATAAAGTCAGCACAGTTTTCTATGTAGATAATCATATTGTCCGAAAATAGCAGAAAGTGAGTGTTGGTGAACAGGACAAAGTATCTCTGTTTGGGGACCAACGTAGGCCTATTTTAGGACTTCTTCAGGAGAGCCCTTAACACTAGACAATCCAGTCCTGGCATGAGCATTTTCCCTGCAAGGAAGCTCGCTTCCTTCTGTTGTTTCTGTGAAGGTAGTTTGAGATGCAATTACCATTTAAAGCAGTAGCATTGGGTAAAACGGAGTTCTCCCTGTCTGTGATGTGATGCAGGTGGACCTCCCCTAAGAGGATGAAGATCTAAATAAGATGACCCCTTCCAGGAGGAAAGGAAAACACTCCCACCTTCCCACCTGACTCAGAACATCAAATGCTCCATCAGCCCTTCTCAAAGTCTGGGCGTTTCTGCCTAACATGCAGATTATGGGTTTGCCATCTAAGCACCATGAGAGAGAGAGAGAGAGAGAGAGAGAGAGAGAGAGAGAGAGAGAGAGAGAGAGAGAGTTCTCTAGAATAGACAAGTATTTTTATAAAGAATAATATTATTTCAAAAAGACTATGCAAGTTCATCTATCAGGAAGGAATAACAAAAATGTTCCCAAATGTGCTTTTAAACGAATTCTCTGCTTTTCAGGAATAACTGTCCCTAGGCTACTGGGAAACGAGCTTTCACCAGGCAGTACCCACTGCAAGCGGACACCAGGCAGTGGGATCTGCACATGGGAATGCAAAAACATTGGTTAGCATTTCAAATGCAATTATTCACACATTTTCTGGGAATGCTTTTCTTGGGCCATGAATAATGCGTCCCTATCTCTCTGAATCCTGGCTCTGAGTTCATGTTTTCTTTTTCCTGGGGGAACTTTCTAGTTAGATTTCAAAAAGACAAACTGTCTTTGGAAAGCATGGCAAAGACTCATCTTCAGGCCTTCTGCTCTTGTAAAGAAGTTATTTTGCCTAGAGGAGGAGAGAGGTTGCCACTCCTGTGGGTACCCCATCTGTTTTTCCTTTGTATGGAGCAGTTGCTAGCTGACCAGGTGGTGGAGACTTTCTGAAACAAACCAGTGTGATGAATTCACTAAACAGTCACCTTTAGCCTTCCTCCACCTCGTATTCCACATGGTGGGACACATGAGGGCCTACGGGTCTAAACTAATTGTGACTTTCTTCCTGCTTTATATCCAGTTCACGCTAGGTGATGACCAAAGCAGAAAGCATGAGCCACTGTGCCCCAGCAACAACACCATATCTATGTCTGTTTAAAGAGAAAAAGATGACCAGTTCCTCATCCTAAAGAAAAAGAACTAATATAGAGGTTCCTCAAAAACATAGAAGAACAGACACTCTACGATCCAATAATTCTCCCTCGGGTGTATAGCCAAACAGTATGAAACCTGTATGCTCAGGAGACATCTACATTCCTATGTTCAATGCTCAGTACAGCTCTACTCATAATAGTCAAGATATAAAAACAACCTAAGTGTCCATCAGTGGATGGGTGAATTTAAAAATATGGCATATTCGTATATACACAAAGGAGTACAATTTAGCCTGTAAGAGGAACCTCCTACTGTTTACAACAGCAGGCATGATCCTAGACGATGCTACATGAAGCAGACACACAGATAATGGCCATTCTCTCTGCTCTGTGGATTCTAAAATGCCAAACTCATAGATATGGAGAGGAAGTGAGATTGGAGAGATGGGTCAGAAGTTGACAGCACATTCTGCTTTCTCAGAGGACAGAAATGAGATTCCCAGCACCCATGTTGGGTGGCTCATAACTACCTCAGGGGAATCTAACACTCTCTTCTGGACTCTTTGGGCACTAGTGCATTGTGCACATGTTGCTTAATATTTGATCACACTGTGAATCCCAAGATTGTGCTAAAAAAAAACTGTTTCTAGTTGTGGTGTGGCTCAGCCCTTAAACACACACCTTTAATCTGTCTGACTGGAATTCAGACACACCCTTACTACACACATTTATCCCAAACAATGAGGGGAAAGTTAGTTTATAGAAGGAAGCACCATGTTTGAAAGTGATGTCTGATTAAGTGGCAGACAAAGTGACAAATCAGAGAAAGATTTGATAGAATAGGATATGTCCAAATCTCACTCGAAGGGAGAAGAGAAGCTACTTAAAAGAGAGCAGAAAAAAGGCAGTTTTACTGGGATAGTTTTACATCCCAGGTCGAAGAGAGAATAAGCTAGACACAGGTAAAGACAAAACAAGCTGGAGAATGAGAAGGAGCCAGAAGAGTAGAACGGATTGCAGAGTTGTTTGAGGCCAAACAGAGCAAAAAGTCAGAGGCCAAGAGAGAAGCCAGATTGAGTCAGCCAGCTTGAAGAGGAGTGTGAGCCAAACAGCTGAATTGAATCAGCCAGCAAGAGTTCAGAAAGAACTAGAAAGAAATGAACTTATTCAGCAGTAAGTCTTAGAGGCTGAAAAACATTCTAAGCTTAGATAAGATTGTACTGAGCCTAGAGCTCCCAGGACGAGGCATAGGTTAGCAGATGGAGACAGTAAGCCTCCAAGATGACAATTACATCAGGAGAATAAAAATGAGTATTACATGTACCGACAGACAGACAGACATAAATAAAATAAAAATAAACACCTTTTAAAAGCAGAAAGTGATGGTTAATGGACAGGTGTAACCTGGGAGATGTTGGTGAAAGGATCTTCATTTAGATATAGGAATAAGTTAAGAGACGTGTCATGCATCATAAATATGATGAGTGGGGTCAATTTTTAATTTGACAGAACGTGGAACAAGCCATGGGTCCCACCTGTGAGGGATTCTTTAGGTTGAGTCAGCCTCACAGGAGATTATCTTGATTAAGTTCAATTGAGATAAAAAGAGCCAACCACTGTGGGTGGCACTATTCCCTAGGCTGGAATTTCAGACTGTATACAAAGGAGAAAGTGAGCTGAGGACAAGCACTTATCATTCTCTTCCTGACTGTGGGCATAGTATGACCAGCTGCTTCAAGTTCTTGCTGCCTAGACATCCCTGCCCTGCTGGTCCGTACATTGAACAGTGAGCCAAAATAAACCCTTCTTTTCTTAAGTTGCCTTTGCCAGAGTGTTCTATCACAGCAAAGAAAAAGTAGGTATGAAGGGGGTCTGTTCAGCTATATAGAATGTTATAACAGAATTTTGTTGTAAGTTGTAGGTTTAATAATGAAAGAAATATCTGCTTCAGTAGGGCAGATAATCACACACAGCTAGTAGCTCTTCTTGGAGTATTTTTAAACGGCAGAAAACATTCATTCACACAAGGACAATATATCCAGGAATGAGAACTGGCAAGGGAGAAATTTTTTTTGGAGTAGTGATTTTCTTAGCAGACTGAACAGAGGGGGGGGGGGGGCTTCAAAGTCTTTAGAAATACTGTTATTTAAAGCAGCAGGCACCCTAAAAGATGTGGCTGAGGTGTGGAGACAATGGGGTGGGGGTGGGGAATCTTGTCTGCAGACTGGTTAGGCTCCAGTTTCCCTTCCTCTCCTTGAAGCTCCTCCATTCTTTCCTCCCACTCCTCAACTCAGTTTCCAGTCAGACATGTCGCCCCCCCCCAGTCCCAAACACAGACAGTGATGAATCAGGGACTTTGGAATAAAGGGTCCCTGTATGACACACCAGAATAAACAACAAAATAAGAGGAAAATGAAAATATAAGTAAATTCAGGGACATCGCTGAGAAAGAGAACAAAGAGAGCAGACAGAAGCTTAGGAGGGTCAGTTTGGCAGATAGTATCTTCCTCAGCGGAGAAGAAAGAGAAAATTATCAAAGAAATAGCTCCCGCTTTTTTTTTTTTTTTTTAGCCCACATAGAGAAAACATAGTAACAAAATAGTTCCAGCCAAGTCCAACAGTGAATTTTGGGGGGTTGCTTACTGGTGACTCAAAGCCAGCTAGAACACTGCAACTGACTTGCTGGAGCCCAACTTGCCCCTTGGTGATCTACCGCTCTAGCCTCTAAAATGAGACTGTGTGCTCATCTTAAGAGGGCTAGGGGTCCTGGAAACGCAGCAGACACCAAAGCCAGAGGTTTTCAGGTTCTTGTGCTATGAACCTTAGGAATGAAATTCACAGACCACAGAACGTGACCTTTAGAAAGAAGTCAACTAAGCTAGGCCCATCGGGGCTCACAGAGGCTGAACCACCAACCAAAGAGCATGTGGGGGCCTAGACTTAGCCCCCTATACATTTGTAGCAGATGTGCAGCTTGGTCTTCAAGGGGGTCCCCTAACAACTGGAGCAGGGGCTTACTCCAACTCTGTTGCCTGCTATTGGACTCCCTTCCCCTAGATGGACTGCCTGGTTGAGCCTCAGTGGGAAGGGTGCGCTTAGTCCTTCTGCAATTGATGTCCTGGGGCTGGTTGGTACCCAAGGGAGTGGAGAAGGGGAGGGGATAATGGGGGAGGGACTTGCGAGGGTGGGACTGGGAGGAGAGGAGAGAGGCTGTGACCATCACCCGGATGTAAAATAAATAAATCAATCATTAAAAAATAAAGAAGTGTTTTATTGTAGGGAGCTTAAGATGTTAGGGAGGCGGAGCTACCGTAGAGCAGAGGGGTCCCCGAGAGTGGACACCACTGAACCTCGTTGCCCTGGGGTTAAGTCGGGGGTGGAAGGCTGGAAAGGGAGCAGGTCTGTGCAGTTTCCATTTGGAGGTGCTGGGCAGTTCCAGTCACGTCCTGGGTGGGCTTTCCGGGAAAGTGGAAAGAGAGAAAAACAACCCAGACTCCCGCTCTGGTATCTCCAGACTCTGGCCATAGCAGAACAAGGGACATTTTTAGCTTAGGAGCTTCTGGCATCTCCTACCTCCAGCTGCGGAGATGCTGCTGGCAGGCCCAGGGACATTTCCTGTCTTTTAGCCAAGAAGAAAGGGGTTGGTTCACTCTTAGACAGGGGTCTTTTTACCCTGAACGGTCTTCCCAGTCTCTACCTCCCGTTCTCATCATCTGGAACTGGTAAGTTCTGAGCATCTTAAACCTTGTACAAAAGAAAAAAATTTTAAGTTTTCTGTCTCTTGAGCCCCTCACTCCCAACCCCTGCCAGGAGGGAACATTGCAATCTGCAAGAAACATCTGTGCAATGAAGTGAATTTTTTTTTTTTTCAAACCAAAGGACATGAGTTGCCAAATTGGAAAAAAAAAAAAAAAAAAAAAAAACCAAAAAACATTACACTAGTTATTTCTCTCTGCTGCGACAAGATACTTGATAAGAAGCGATTTAAGAAAGGAAGGGTTGATTTTGGTTTTGGCTTGTAGCTCGGAGATGTATGTAGTCCATCATGACAGGCAGGGGGTTGGGAGAAAGCTGGTCACATTGTGTCACCAGCAAGGAAACATGAAGTGGAAACAGCCAACCCTCTGTTCCCTCTCTGCAACATCCATGGTTAAGTTTCTCCACTTCAGTTAACCTAAGATGGATCCTAGTGAGATCTTGGTTCCCTTTGTGAACTGAATTTACTGAGGGAATTTAAGGGCACCGTGGGAAAGAAATGACAACTCCTTGAGGATTAAGATGTAACTCAGTAGATCACTTCCTTGTCATGTAGGAGGCTCTAGCTTCAATTCCCAGGACCTAAAAGATAAAAGAAAATGTTCGAGATGTGTGGTAGGGTGGAACAGGGAATAAAGTGTCACCGGGGACTGGAGATGTGATTTAGTCAGCACAGCAAGCATCAGGACCTGAGTCCAGACTCCCGAAATCCACATCAAGGTCAGGCAGGTACATCGGCTGCCTGTAAGCTCAGCACCCAGGAGATGGAGCCACAGGACCCAGAGCCACAAGCCGGGCTGGCCAGAAAGAGACTCTGCTGCAATACACAAAGTAGACATCAATCATCGAAGAGACCCAGCATCAACTTCAGACCACCACAGGTACGCACACACACATGCATACACACCTGTACACATGTGTTAATACACATACACACATGAATGTGTACCATGTACGAATACACATATCCAAAGAAGGAAGAAAGGAAGAAAAGGGGAGAGGGAGAAAATAAGAGTCTTTGGAAAGCATCCATCACCCAAGTGACAGTAGCAGAGAGTGAATGGCACAGTGATGTTTGGAAGATCTACCTGCCCAGTGCAGGGAGGAACCTTCAAAAGAGAACATCGTGGACGGAGCACAACCATTATTGTCTTTAGGGACATGATCCTGATCAGTATCCCATCCCCAGAGGTCAGCACTAAACACGCACTCAGGCTGTTTATGCACACATACGTATAGGCACGTAATGATAATTGAAGAGGAGGTTTGGAACTTGAAAGGGAGTGGGGTACATTGAATGAGCTGGAGGAAGGGGCGATGAAAATGATGTACATATAGTACTCATATAAGAAAATCTCAAAAAATGAAAATAAAGCTAAAATAGAAATAAAGCAATGCTCAAGTAAAATGTGCCACTCAACCCTGCTAATGACAGAAGTATCAGGAAAGCCACATCCATCCCTTGGCCAGCCATGAAGCTTATCACTAGTGTCACAGAGAGAGCCACTTAAGGCCAGCTCCCAGCATCTTCTGGGGGCACTGTACCAAGCCAGACACTGGAGAAAGCACTTTCCACAAGCCAATTCTCACAAAACCAATTTCATAGATGAGAACAATTGGAGGTTGTGATAACTCAAGCCACACAGCCCAGCGTCAGTAACCAGCTCACAGAACAAATCTTACTTTTTTTGGTGATTCCAGATCGCACCTTAGACACATCATTAAAGCCTTATAGGGCGTCAAATAACGGAAAAAGCTCATTTGTATGAAAAGTGCAGAGTGAGCCATTTATCGAAGAAAATGTGTTCACCGGACAGAAATCCTGCTGGCTTAGCGGGACTCTCACATGGGCTCCGCAGACATTGCAGAGCCCTGCAAACACCACGTGAGATGAGATGGGGCAGAGACGGAGCTCAGCGGCTGCAGTGGATGCTGAGGAGCAGGGTGTGAGTTCAAAAAGAAAAAAAAATCTCTTCTTTGCCTGAAACCCTAATATAGCAAAGTGTTGGTGCTTAGCTGCACATTAGAATCATTGGGAGCGTTAAAAATGCCCATGGTCAAGCTGCTCCCCAAGATGAGGTCCAGCTACCCATGGTTTAAAGAACCTCTTGAAGGCTTAGGCTTCCAATAAGCTATGAAAGGAGAGAACCATTTAGCTACTAATGAAATGGTTCTCGAAGGTCAGGCCAGGGACCAACCACATCAGCATCCTCCTTGAATATGTTACAAGTAGGGATACACAAGCCAGGTCTAGACCTTCTGAATCAGAAACTCTGGTGGTAGGGCTGCAACCTGTGTGGGCCCAAGCCCTCTATGACAATCTGGTGCAGGACCAAGGAGCCACCTAGTCATCTTCTATCCAAATCGATTAATGAACACATCCCCCTAATTTTACCATTTAAACATGTCCCTTGTATGTTCAATCTCAGCATCATTATTCACTCTTATGTGAATGACTGATAGTCCTGTGGCTAGTTCTCTCCCTCTACAATTCCCTATTTCTGCAGCAGGCAGGTCCAACCTCAGAACCCATCCTCAGGGTCACCTCAGTGCTTCC
Source organism: Micromys minutus (assembly GCF_963924665.1). Classification (NCBI taxonomy): domain Eukaryota; kingdom Metazoa; phylum Chordata; class Mammalia; order Rodentia; family Muridae; genus Micromys; species Micromys minutus. Next base: position 36,727,211 of record NC_137956.1, read on the forward strand.
AGAATAGAATCTGCATCGGGTGCAAGGTTCTCCCTGACTGCGCTGTGGTCATCTCCCTAGCTTCCCGCCCCATCTTTCTTCCCATTCCCACCCTACTCCTCATCCCCACCTCTCCTCCTCCCTCCTCCTCACCTTTCTGCTCCATCCTCCTTCTCCCCCTCCTTATCCTCTTTTCCCCTCCTCCTCATTATCATATCCCCTCCTCCTCCTCTTCCTGCCCCATCCTTCTCCTTGTCCCCACCCCTCCTCTTCTAAACATTGTCTTTATAGTTCAGACCCTTTCTGAAGACAAAGAGGTAGGAAAAAACATTCTCCTTTGGATTCCTTTCAAATTTCTGCTTTTCCTAGTCATATCTAGTCATTTTCATTCAGACCAAAGGGTCCCTCCTGGGTGTTCAGGCTCCAGGTGCAGTTCCCTACTTCAGGGTCCCACAGTGCTCTCTGCCAGCTTCACCATAGCATCTCCATGATAAAGTGCAACTATCGCTTCCTGACTCAGTCCTTGTTAGATCATGCCCCACAATGGATGCTCACACACCATGCCATGCAGAACTAGAGAGGATGTGTCTGCTGCTCCACAGCACCTCAAGCAAATGATGTCCAAGCCAGGACATCTCAGTGTCACATGATCACACCGGTCACTTGGAGATCTGGTTACAGCACAGAGTCTAACAGAGTAGACATGGGGTAGAATCCAGAAGCTCTGTATTTCGTCCAGGTTCCCATCTGATGCTGACACTCTGGTCCATGGGCCACCAGATATGACGAGGGTGGTTAGAACCGTGAGCAGGACATTTGCAGGTTAAATCATGTCCATGGTAAGAGGAGCTGTGCTATTTATTAATCTTTTCTCATACCATTCATCATCCTGGGGTTTTAACTTTTTTTTTTTTTTTTGGCTTGTTTGAAAGAGGCTGTAATCAGCCCACTTGTGAGCCAGCCCCTGCACAGCTGCAGCCCCTGACTGTGCTAGTCAGCTTTCTGTTGCTGGAATAAATATCCAAAGATCATGCAATTTAAAAAGATGAGCAGTTTATTGCTGGAGGTTTTAGCTTGTTAGCAGCCGGCACTGTTGCCTTTGGCCCGGTGACAACAGGTGCAGACAGAAGAAACTGCTCACCCCCATGGCTCTGTGAGGTAAAGAGGAAAAGGAGGAGCCCAGGACCCCAATAACCCCCCAGGGGCACTCCAATACCCCCTTCCAGGTCTGACCTAACATCTCCTACTAGGACCCCACCTCCTAAAGATTCATCCACTTTTCTATGGTAACAACCAGGGACCACGCCAAAACCACATGGGTCTTTGGGGAGATACTCAAGACCCAAACCACAGCACCAGCACACACAATGAGAACTTCCTTACCAGCAGCCTTTGTGTGGAGGCCAAGAACTAAAAAAGAAGTTATTTTAAAGGAAAAAAAAAAAAAAAAAAAAAAAACCTTCTCTCAAGGCAGAATCCATATTGTTTGGGAACCAAAATCTTGGAAGAAGAGGGGCCAACAGGGTATAATCCACAATATAAGCCTCTCCTGTTTAATTCTTTTTGCATAGAGACTGGTCATTACTAGGTGTCTGACAGCCAAGGCCTGAGTTCCTAGTGATTAGTGTGGTGTTCTCGTGAGCAGTGGAGAACTAGAGAAGAAACGGAGCCAGTGACAGAGTTCTGGGGTCAGATCACCATGGTTCTAGCAGCAAGTGAACGGTGCTGACAACTTCCTCTAAAGACGTGGGAAGGGGCTTCCACTCAGAGACCAAGAAGGACCTGTCCAAGCTTCCAGCTACACCAGACAGCATTTACCCAAGGCTCACAGACTCAGATCAAAGAGTCGGGAACCCTAGTTAGGCATGGCGAATGCGGTTTTCCAGAGACATCACAGGACTCTTAGTCATCTCTAATTCTGACCAGCTGTTCTCAGTGTGCACCCTCTCGTGTCATGTAAGGTTGCAGGGGCTTAACGGGTCATTTCTGGAAAAAAAAATCTTTACAGAAAAAATGGGCTCTTAATACATACACCATGGTTCCTTTTAAGGAATTTCAAGTTGATTATATATTGTAGCGTGTTCGAGAATTTTAAAAACAGTTTGCTCTTTTCTTTAAAAAGGCAAAACAACAAACCGTTTTTTTTTTTCAACAAATCACCTTGCTTTTTTCAGCAACGACCTCCCAGGACAGCCACACTGGCCACACGCCCCGCTCAGATACTGCCGACATGTCCCCCTCTCCCAGACACAGATGCGCAGCTCTAACTCTTCGGGGTTTGTCTTCTATGACGACTCTGCTCTGCCATCCCTTCACTTGGATTGCCATCACTAAGTGCCAGGGACTGTCCTGGGAATGTGATGGCCAAGCAGAAATGCTCTTGGCAGCATCCACAAGTGCATGGGCCCTTATAACAACCATGATGGTTGGCCTTTTTACAGGGGCTCTAGGGCTCAAACTCAGCTCTTCATGCTTGCAAGGCAATTAATTTTGTGTCTGAGCTGACACTCCAGCCCATTCCCCTTGCTTCTTATAGACAGCAAGTTGTGCTGTGCTTGATACTACCCCAAATGACTATTCATGTGACATGTGACCACTCAACGGTCTCTTGAACGGTACAAACTCTGGTGACTTTGCTTACTGCAAACTCCTCAAGGTGAATGAAATTGTATAGCTATTTTTTATTTCCTTTCTAACTCCTCATCTCAAAAGTACATAAGGATTTACTTGAGTTTTGTATTTGTTTTTGTTTTTGTGACTTTTGTTATTCTTAAACTGTACAACCCCAATCACCTAAACATGCATAAAGAATTTCTCTATTAAGCCCTTAAGAAGAAATAAGATATCATAGTGCCAATTAGATGCCCCACCTCACCTCTTCTCACTGTGGGGTCTGGCATTAGGCTGAGAGAAGAAGGAACTGACTCCTCTCCAATGCCAGCTCCTGTGTGGGTTCTAAGTCGTCTATTTAGGCCATAGGCCCACAGGGGCTAGAAAACTCACTACCAGTGCCTGTGTTGAGCCACTTCCCTGGAGTGCCACCTTCACCCCTGCAAAGGGAAAACTCCACCCCAGGCTGTGGAGCAAGGCAGAGCATGATGGGATACTCTGTTTATCTTGTTCCTTTATGGCCATTCTTTAGATGTTGCAAAGTGTTCATTTTCCTGGCACTGAATCCCAAGGCTCTCCAGTTGCTGTCTGCTTTCCTTTACTGGAGTCTTCAGTAGTCATAAAGGACACAGGGCATTGCCTCTCATTCATTAACTCACCCATTAAATATACGGGAGATGCCACAGTGTATCTTTCTGCAGCTTTTTCTGGCTCCATGTTATCAGACTCATATATGTTTCTGAGTGCAGCTCCAGTTTATTGGTTTGACTGCCCTGAAATACTGTTATATGTATATGATACATTAGGATACGTGGTTGCTTTTAACTCTGCTGCAGCACATACTGTTGTATGGTTCCTGTGTATACATGTGAAAGCGTCATATATCCACCTGTTGATGGGACTGTTGCTGCGCTGATGTGGTTAGATATGGAACAGATATTGCTCAGTGTTGACCAGCATGGTACCAATCTTCCGGGAGCAACGTGGTTCCTACTGGTGCACACTCTGACACCATCATCACTCTAGGATTTAAGGATCTGATGTAACCTTCATGCTGCTGTTAAGACACAGACAAAGTTCTTAGAGAAAAACAAAACTATTAAATAAATAGACTTTGTTTCTGAAGTTTCCAAAACAATAACTGACCACTTAAAATGAACTGACCATGTCGTTTTTAAATTATGTAAAAGACAACAGTCACAGTAAGGAAAATTATGTGGAACAACTATGAAATTGTCCACGTGCCATCCACCAGTACATTCATTTCATTTTCACACAATGCGCACTCATTGGTTTGGCAATTACTTGTTGCCTTAACTAAATCGAGTGATTTTGTTAGTATATAATAATTGTACAAAATAACGGGTTCCATTATGCCATTTCTAGACAGCAGGTAAAAGATTTCGATAACATTCACCTCTTCTGAGATTCTTATCCTCCTTCAAATCTGTCCTCCAGCCCTGGAACTCCACATATGGGAGAAGACATAGATTCTCATCTTTGTGAGGCTGGCTTACACCACTCAACACAAAAGCCTATGGCTCCACCCACTTTCCCGAAAATCACAGGACTTTGCTCTTCTTTATGTCTAAATAGCACTCCGCTGCCTGTGTATGTCATGTTAAACTGGATGTGTTTAACTGATTCCCTACTGCCTTGTCTTGTCCTGTATGTGTGTTTCCTAAGGTTGAATGTGCTCTCCTGGGCTTGTATTAACTGTGTTAGACTACAGTTAGTAAGAATGCACAAAATAAGTTTCTAGGTTAGACTTGGGGCTTTTGTTGTTGGTTTGGTTTGGTTTGGTTTTGGAGACTGTTTTGATACATTGTTTAAGAACAGCTGTTTCCATATTCATATGCTGACAGGAATATAAAGCACACTAAAATAGAAAACAGGTGTCCTCAAGGCAAGTGAGCAGTTCAGAAAGCAGCCTCTCCTCCCCTTTTCTTTGTTATGAATTTGTTACTTTATAAAACATCCTGGTTAAGAAAACCCCCTGACTCCAGGTAATCATTGCTAAATGTAACCTCAGGGTCCCATGAGAACCAAAGCTGCTGAGTTTAGGGTTGTATAAATGGGTTTTAAAAAAAAAAAGACAATCCTGGGACATTTCAGTTACAAATTGTTTTTACTCGAGGGTCTAATTTGAGATGTAGGATGTGACGATGATTATGACAAAAATCTTCCTTTGGCAGGACAGTCGCCCAAACTGATCAAAGTGAGTGAGCCAAGCTGTCCTCTTGCTCAGCATCCCCTTTCCTCCTGAGAGATGAAAGCCAGTCCTAGTTTTGAAGGTCTGTTCCTTGATGTCTCTATCCTGAAGAGTCTCTCCCTCAGGGTTGGGACTGAGAACTAAATTTAGTTTTACTTTCTGCCCCTACCCTTCTATTAAGTGATTGACACCCTCTGGCTGGAACCGCTGCTGCCTGGAATCCCATCTGCCAGGGGACACTCTTCTCCCCTGCAAGCTCATCTTGCATCTTCACCATCTGTAAAGCATGAAAGACACCCTTCTCTTAGTGTCATGTCACGATATTGGATAATTCCTCCCGAGCCTACTCCTGTAGGTACCAGGTATGAAGCAAACACAAGAAACAATGATAATCTTTGCTATCTTCAACAGTCAAACTACATGTCCAATCTAGAGTGATCTGGGAGGTCCATGGAGAAAAACTTGACCACTGGTAAAACTGTAATGCAGAGGACCTTGAACACAAGTCTTTCCCGTCTACTGATCTGAAATGTTCTGCTTAGTGGCTTTACTAGATATAATTATTATATAATCATTTGAACAGGGTAATGACAGTTTGCAATGTCTGACTCTACTCAGAATTCCTGTGGCTTTTTCATGGAATTCATTTACAGGATAACAAACATTCCTCCCCTACCCCTGTCTACCTCCTGACTTTCCCCAAATAAGCTTTCCATTGCTCATACCAGAACCTACTGTCCTTCGAGGCTGCTGTTGAGCAATAGAGTGGCCCAGTGAGTACCTGAGAAGTATGTCCTTTCCCTGTAGCAGCTCTCGGTCCATCCATCAGGGATCTGGGTGGGAAGAAGACCCAACTCCCAGCTTCTGATCTAGATAGCTCTGTCTAACTCAGAATAACTCAGAAGCCTAACTTCCAGCCAGGCTCAGGCTTTGGCTGCCCTCTATGGGACAGTGCTGAGATAGCACCTCATTTGGCTTCTACTTCCCTAGGCGGCTTCCTCTGCTGCTTGGTGAATTCCCCTGTGACTATTCCACCAATGGATCTCATGAACATAGGTTGTCGACCCAGGGAGCACCCCAGGGGAAGATGTCTATGTACCTGTCTCCATGGGGAAAAGTCATGTTCTTTTGCCCTGCACCTTGGAGAGTTTCTAAATTTCTAAATCTAACTTTTTCTTAACAGTTCAAAAGTCATTAAAAGTATGTAACTGTAGCATGTTGTGAAAGTCAAGCTGGCTGACTTGAGGTCAATCCCTGGAGTTCATGTTTGAAAGCCCAATGTGGAAGCATGCACTGAGAATCCCAGCATT
>NC_137956.1:36733521-36766278 GCF_963924665.1 Micromys minutus
CTCCTTAAACTTCTACTTCCAGCACAGGATTTCATCCAGCTGTAAAAGATTCACATGCTTTAAACTTTAAATCACTTGCCCCATCATACCTTTCTCTTGGGGAATTGTGTGTGTGTGTTTTCATTTCCAGTGTCTTTAAGTCTAGGTATAAAATTTTTGTCAAAATTGGATATTATTAGAATTTACCACAAATGCCTATATATATATATATATATATATATATATATATATATATAAGCATTTTATTGGAAATGTACTAATTATATAGATAATTTTTTACAGTAATTCTACTTCTGGCCTGACCATTTCCACCCAATCTCCAAAGCTTCCTAGAAAGATCTTCCATCTGGGCCACAGCATCTTAATCAGATGCAGGATTAAGAGACTTGCCATACTCATTGGGGGAGGGGGAGAGCAGGGCATTTGTAAGGCATGAAAGACCATCTCCAAGATTTCTCACACATACAACATGCTCTTTAAAACTAAGTTTTTAGATAGTCACACTCTGGCAAATTTCTATGTGTCCCCATTAGAGATGCTGATGTATGTACTCCAAAAGGGAAAATTGAAGTTCTCTCTTTCTGTATGAATCTAGCCTGCATTAAGTGGAAATTAAAAACTATCCAGTAGAACAATCTGGAACAAGCACAGAGTCATCTTTCTAACTTCAGTGTGATCCATACATATTTAGTATACAATAATTTCCCTGCAAGACCCTGGAACACAACAGGACTCTGAGCTGCTGCCCTGGAGACCATTGTGGATTTCTGTTCTCCATTCCTTACTTCTCTTTAACCACAGATCTATAACTAACCCCACCCCCACCTGGTAAAAAGCTGCCCTTGGCCCTCTTAGGTCTCAGAATTACATCACAACAGCCTCATCCTCTCTGAGTTCAAAGCTGGAAGGCTTGGGTTACAAAGAGCAGAGAAGGCTTTGGTTCTTATGTATGCCCCCTGCTTCCCAGCTCCCTGACTCCACACCACACCCACAGAGGTTCTTCTCTGGTTTTTCTGAACACAACTTCTTACCTCTGTGAGATTTTTATCTCCCTTGCCCTCTTATCTCAGGGTGTCCCCAGACAAGCAGCAGCTCTTTCCTTTCTCTATGACTGCTTCTTGGCCCTGTGGTTTTCAACCCCATGGGAAAAGACCAGCCAGACAAGAGTCCTTCCGGGTCTCCAACAAGGACACTGCAGATTACCTTGTTTGCCGTTCACTGGAGCAGGGGTCTCTTCGTGGCATGGCTCTTCCTCATCATTCACCATCAGTTCCCCGGAGAAGAGCAGGTACAACTTCTGCATCAAATCGGCGGTGCTTTCTGAATGGTTACCATGACTGTCCCCTAGGAGGAAGAAATGCTGCCCCTGAGAACCAGAGCCTCCAGACAGCTCACTCTCGCCTGCCTCGATTTTGTACACCTCGGGGATGAGTCTAGGGTGAAGGAGAGAAAGTAATTAAAGTGGTTAGTCAAGTCCCTTGTAAGATTAAGTGCAAATCTAGTCACATACCAGAATAGAAATCCATCATATGCATGCGAGAAGAATAATCCTAGTGGGGTTGTGGATGCAGGGGCGATTTCTAATATTTGGAAGGAGAATTAAACACATATTTTCCTCAGAGGTTTAGGATTCCACGCTGATGTTGCTCTCATCGCTAAAGTTTTGTTGGGGACTTGGGGTTTTGCTTTGCAAAGTCAGAATCATTCCTGCAGCTCCGGCATGCGCTTTCTGACAGGCAGGCTGTTTTCTTTGTGGAGTTTTTCTTTCAGCCTTTGCTATTGTAAGCTTCACTTGGGCACTAGTCAATCTGAGTTGCATGATGTAGTTATCGAGGTGAGTAAGTTTTAATAAAAGCAGCATATAGGGTTGTTTGTAATATAAAATGTGGTCCTGTATAATGCAGATAGTGTTCTGTCTTCTGCTAGTTGGTGATGTTATCACCAATACAACATTTAAACAACCCTTGCCCAAATCCTGAATCCTGAAATGAAAATGCTATTACTTCACATTCTTAGATTATGACCTACTGACACTGGACCATCTATCTTTTTGCATTTGTAAGGATTGTTTCTTGGGCTGTACTCCCATCATCTGAAATTTTGTAACTCACAATACACTGTCTTCTGTGCCATCATTCTCTGGGTTGGGGAAAGTGAGATTAGCACACTTGGCTTGCAGGTCTCTGCTGGGATATTTGTTGATTGCACCTGGAAACAGAGTGGAAATCTTAGTTTTTTTATCTTCCCATATAAGGTTTATCACCCAAAGAGTCAGCTCCTCTCTTCTGGAGATGGAAGTCTCTTCAAAAACAAATTAATCTTCTGAGAGACTTAGCAAAGTTGGCATGCTGGCATTGGAAGACCTTGTTCTTGCAAAGTCAATTAAAAGTTCCCGTGCTCTGTGATACAATTCAAGGACATCTCTGAATTCTTCCTGTTATCTATTCTCCTCCTCGTCCCACACCACCCCCCAAATGGAGGCTCTTCCTCATAGGCTCTGTTGGTTACTAAAGATGTCTCCCCTATTTCTACCTTGGGGTTGAAAGAAGGCACTGTTTTTGACTCAGTAGTAAATCTATTGTCTGAATTCCATGATTCCTAACTCTAAGTTGAATCCTGGGATTGTGTGTGTGTGTGTGTGTACCCCTAAAATCTTGGGTAACCCTAGCAAGCTTTCAGCCACTGCAGACAACCACCCAACATGGCTTTTGCTCTGTCCCTGATTCCTAGCACAGGCCAGGACTTGTTTGATACTTCTAAAAAGTTAGCTTATTCCATACCTCTGCCTAAAATTACAGTGCCAAGGACAGAAGCTGAAGCAGCTACCCTCAGAATGCCTCATTGGACAGCACATTTCAAATCTCTCTGTGGTTGCATTTAAGCTCGATCTTGAAGAGGGGCTATAGAAAATATCTGTACTTATAAACCCCAAGAATTTACGTCAGAATGAAGGCTAGTTAATAATGACAAGGTAGACTAGATGTTCTGAGGGAAAGTGGAGGGTAGTAGCAGTGGGGGGTTTATTTATTATAGTAGTACACTTTGTTAAGGGTTTAGTAACTAAAGTGCAGCTTAACAGAAAAGAACATAGTCCTAGGGTCAGAATGTGTGGGGTTGAGTCTAGAATTTACCAGGCATTGATTACAAGCTTTTGAGCAACTTAAATAAATTAATGCATTCAAACCTTAGGTTTTCCTTTATAGAAAAGGGATCTGAATTCTTCCCTTTGAGGGCTAGGCTGAAGATTGACTGATTGTAGCCAGTCAGAGAACTAAATGCTTAGCAAATGTTCCAAAGTCAGGCTGAAAGGAAACCGTTCAACTATCTGAGGAGCAGTACTCAACAATGTTGAACAGGCTTTTCCCTGAGATCCTCCCACTCTCTGCTAAAATGAGATGCATTCAACTAAGTAGACTGATTGACTTCAATAAGACATCAATAAGGCCAAGAAAGGAGGGAAGCCCGAGTGACTTACGTCTGATTGAATGAACAAATGGCTTGATGAACTTGATAATATAGTCCAAATCTGCCTTGTGTACCCGGCCAAGCCGAACTAAGTGATGGTCCAGGGGGAGGCTTGCCAACTCTTCTAGCTCCACGTCATTGTGTACAGGACCAAAGGAAAACACAAATATGACGTAACCTTGGCACTTGGCTCTCAGAGATGCATTCCTTAAAACTTCTCTGTCTAAAGGGTTGATTTCACCTGCAGTTGCTATAAAGATAACTTTGTGTTTCCTCAGATTGGGGGTTCCTACAAAGACGTTGTCAATTGTCCACTGAAGAGCATGTCCTATAAAAGCCTCTCCATTAAGCTGCTGAAGAGACTCTTGGAGATGACGCTTCATTTGGTGCACAGTGTTATAAGTGACCAAATCGAATTCCAGGAACACCGGGCATTCTTCCGTGTCTGGCAGATAGCCTGGGGGGGAGTAGGTCAGGACAGCCACTCTGTCTCCTAAGACGGAGGTCAGTGGAGCTGGGGCGATGTGAAAGTAATCCAGTACTGAAGTTACAAAGGCTCTCACATCCTTAAACTCGTTACGTCCTCCTACTGGTTGAGAAGCATCTATGAGGAAAGCCACGTCCATGTAATATTCTTGAAGAGAAGCATCCCCAGGCTCATGAGCGAGTTCTTTTCTGCCATGGCTTTCATGTTCTGCAACAGAATACCTTTAGTCACTGATAGTGAAAGGGTTAACCTGAAACCAAGACACGAATGTAAACACAGGACACGGGATGCTACTACTCACTACTCTACATTCCCATACTGTGCCGGACACCACTGATCAATATAATAGCAGATATTGCTAGTCAATCTCGTACTTGTCCCGAGAGACATTCTTCAAGTCCACCTTCACTTGGTACAGAGTTATTTCCATTGGATGCATGTTGTCACATAAGAAACCTACTTGCTACCAACTTCAGGTTTTTCTGAAATGACTGATTTGACTCCAAAATATCTTAATGCAAGAAGAGGAGTATACATGTAGTTTCAGCTCTTCCTCCTGGTCACAAAGCCTTAGCATGTGTTCACATCTACTGACCATTTAATCACAAGGAGTAAACATAAGAGGAAGTACGGATGTCAGAGTGACAACTCATGTGCTGGTATATGTGGTAGATAAAAGCAACATCATGGGGGCAGGTATAAGTCAGAGCTGACTTTAGAACTCTGCTACTGTGTAAGATATGACAGTCTCTAAGACTTGGGTACTCTGAATGGTGGTTCGCAGCCCATGACTACGTAAGAAACTCACATTATGAGGGAGGTCAAATGGTATCAGTAAGCAACAGCTAAATCAGTTAATATAAATTTTTACAAAGAATCCTCAGAGACGAAATTAATACCCCAATTTACACACTTATTTATCTCTGTGTAGGTATGTATATGTGTGAGTATGTGTGCATGTGTGTGTGTGTGTGTGAGCTCGAGTGTGTACAACTGTACTTGCTATTCGAATGCATGTGAAAAGGCTGGACACAGGAATCGGGTGTCTTCCTTTATCACTACCCACACCTTTTTGAGACAGGGTTTCTCATTAGACCTGGCCCTTGCTTTTGCAGCTAGATGGACTGGCTGGCTTGAGAGCTCTGGGACCCACCTATTTTCATGCCCTGCTTCCCACCCGCCCATGCCCCAGCCCCGGTGTTACATCTGTATGCTGTCACATGCAGCTTTTACGTGGGTGCTGGGGATCTGACCCGGTCCTAAGGCTCCCTTTCCCTGGCTCACCTCTCCAACCTCTCGGTTCACATTCTGATACAAGCTATTCTGCTGCAGACATCACTCCCAGTGATGTTGTTTTAAATCTATGGAATTGTGAAAGCTTTCTACACTTCTGGGAGAGACAGGTGGGGGTGGGGGGGGGAAGATGGGAGGACCATCAGCTCTGTAAGACAGGGAGCAGACTAGATGGCCAGTGACCCTTTTCTCTGAAAGAAGTGTTTATAAGCACACTCAGCAGCTTTCCAACTGGCAAAAGGTATGTTGATTCCTACGTCTGAGCAACCTGTTAGTAGAAGTTCTTGCATTTGGTGTTTTAATTTAGTCTCTGAACAATAAATGAACCCAAAAATACTGGATTAATGCTATTAAAGTTAATATTAAAATAGGAGGCAGCAAACACATGATTAGTGCAGATGATTTTTATCAATACTGTAAATGCTTTATTAGGCAGGTTTTTGAATGTTCAATGAACCTGGGGCAAATCCACACTATCCTTTGGTCTGTTCTTGGATTTGACTTGCTAAATCCCTTTGTAGAGTAATTCCTGTAACTCTATTAATTAGGAATGGTGATGTAGATCAGGTGTGGTAGATACTCTTTCAGTCCCAGAACTCAGGAGGCAGGCAGATCTCTAGTTCAAGGTCAGTGTGGTTTGCATAGTGGGTCCCAGGTCAAAGCTATATAGTAAGATCTCAAAAAAAGAATTCTAGTGGCTTAAGGAATGGTTCAGTAGTTAAGAGCATGTGTTGCTCTTCCAGAAGACCCAGGAAGAGCACCCACATGGCAGCCCACTGCTATCTATAACTCCAGTTCCAAAGTATGTAATGATCTCTTCTGACCTCCATAGGTACCAGCTACATATTCTGTATACGTGTCTACATGCAGATAAAATACCCATACACACAGATAAATAAATCTATTTTTAAATGGCTGTATATAGTTTTCTTTTCATGTAATTTGTCTGGTTTTTGATATGTAACTTTAATTTAGTCTCTGAATTAAAAAGTGGTGTGACTTCAAAGAATGAGTTGGTAAATAGTCTTCTCTCTTAAATTTCCTAGAAAAGTTAGTACAGAATTGATGTTTATGGCCAGGCAGTAGTGGTTTGTGCCTTTGATCCTAGCACCCCAGAGGCAGAGGCAGGCAGGTCTCTGAGTTTGAAGCCAGCCTGGTCTACAGAGTGAGTTCCAGGACAGCCAGGGCTACACAGAGAAACCCTGTCTCAAAGAAATAATTTTTTTTTAAAAAAAGAATTGACATTCATCATTTCTTAGATTTGTTGAATTTGTGGTAAAATCATGGGAAAACTTCAAGTACAAGTTCAATCATTTTGACAAGCTAGTTAGCTTTATTTCTTCTGGAATGAACTGTGGTGATTTTCATATTGTAAGACATTGTGTCTAATTTATATGCAAAAGTGGCTCATCAAGCTGTCCTGTTATCATTTTGAAAACTGTAGAACACAGAAGATGACTCCTTTCTCTTTGCCAACACTGGTTATGTGTGTCTACGTTTTCTGATGAGTCTGATTCTTAAAGCTTTATTGATTTTATTGATCTCAGAGATCTGACTCTTGGCTTTACTGGTTTTTTTTATTATTTCTTGATCATTGAGACCTTAAATGTTATTGCTTTCTTCTGTTAACTCTGGGATTGCTTGTCTTTCTGTTTCTGACTTCTTAAGATGGAATTGAGGTGACCGATTGGAAGCTATTCATATTTTTTACCACTATAAGCATTTAATATTAAAGTTCTCTTCTAATTATGCTCCAGTGAGGTCATGAAGATCTGGAATGTTGGTTTCATTTGTATTTCTTCCAAAATGCTTTCTGATTTCTTTATTGGTCTCTTTTTCAGCCATGGATTATTGTAAAGTGTTTTATTTATTTTCTAAAGGTCTGGGGCTTTTTCAAAGATCCTTCTGCTAATTATTTTGACCTTAGTTCTATTTTGGTCAGAAAATATACTTGTTATGACTTGAATCCTTTAATATTCTCAAACATTGTTCTAACACACAGACACAATGGTCTATTACGGCAAATATTTCATGAGCATTTCAGAAGGATGTACAGTCTGCTTTTGGGTGAAATGTTTTGGAAGTGTCAAGTAGTTTACATTAGCTCAATAATGTTACCATATGCCTGTTCTCTCTCTCTCTCTCTCTCTCTCTCTCTCTCTCTCTCTCTCTCTCTCTCTCTTCCTCTCTCTCTCTCTCTCTCTCTTCTATCAGATACTGGAAGAGACTGTAGAAACTGATTGTTTTTATTCTAATTATTGAACATGTTACATTTGAGTAATTCCATTGGTCTATTTTCCAATGCCCTGCCATTCCCCCCCTTGTCAGACTGAAGCTGCCTGCCCTCGACCTCCTTAGCTTGTGTACTGCTCCTCCTAATACCGTGGTTTTCATCTCTACAGATGCGGCTTGAGCACCGGAGAGCCAGCTCAGTGAGTAAAGTCTCCCACAGTGCTGCCGTGAGGATCTGAGTTTGAAACCCGGGTAAAAGGTTGGATAGGACCGCATCTGTAACCCCAGCGACAAGAGGTTTCTGAGGCTCACTGGCTGCCACCCTGGCTCCATCCGTGAAAGACCCTGAAGAGTGGTTGAGCAGAACACCAAGTGTCCTCTGTGAGAGTGTGTTCATGTACGTGCATGCACACACTGCCACCGCCACACAAACAGGCACTGCACTGTGGGGAGTAGTGCCGGGAGAGCATCTACGTATCTCTGAGGTTCTCTCTGTGCAGCTCTCTTTTCTGTCCTGTGAACCTTAGATCTTGGTCTCCCTGAACTCTCAGATCTCTTTCTTCTCTGAGAACTCATGAGGCTCGCCTAAAATTCTCACTTCATATAGAATTTTAGGTCAGAAAAGTTGGGGGCTCTGCTGCCCACCTCCTTTGTCTCCAACTCCCAGTATCTTTTTAAAAAAATTATTTATTTTATGTATGAGTACACTGTCACTGTCTTCAGACACACCAGAAGAGGGCATCAGATCACATTATAGATGGTTGTAAGCCACCATGTAGTTACTGGGACTTGAACTCAGGACCTCTGGAAGAGTAGTCAGTGCTCTTAACCACTGAGCCATCTCTCCAGCCCATTGTTTTAACTGTTGTCTCATCTATGTGGATTTCTTTTCCTGTTGGTTATGCTGGATTTGGTCCCTATATTCTACCTGAGGAGGTTCTGTTATGAAATACTGATCAGTGTGTGTGTGTGTGTGTGTGTGTGTGTGTGTGTGTGTGTGTGTCTAGGGGGGGATTGCTTCCCTCTCTCAAAGCATAAAGAACTGGTCACACTTGTGCCAGGTTCTTGCAGATTTATAGAAACCAACAGGATTCTGCACTTCATAAGCTTGCTTGAAATGTACAGGCCTCCCTCCCACTCCCCACCAGAAACCCAGTTTGAAGTTCTTGCTGAACGTACGGTCCAGATGGAAGGCCTGATTAAACTGCTGGTCAGCGGACAGGAAGTGTGTCCTGCAGGTCCCTTTGTTGCCAGAGCTACAAAACACACGGCACCATCAAACCATCCCCATCACACCATCTCTGAGGTGTGATAAGATGAGTCACAGTGTGTGAGGGACTGTGCAGAGGATAGGATGGGTGTTTCTGCCTTTTTGGGAGTTCGCAGTTCTGGACCATTATCTGTGATAGGACCAAGAACTCTGATTTCTAACTATCGATTATCAGTCTTCTTAGGAGCCAACCAGCAGACGTTCATAAACATAGAGGCCATGGTTGCACAGAAGCAGTGGTGGTAGGAGAGGAAGGACAGACAGACTGACCAGAGTAGCGGAATGCCATTCCATGCATGCCTAGAAAGATCACAATCTCATTTTTTTGTGTTCTTTTTGTAAGTAAACTAAAATCTCATTCCCCCTCCCCTGAGTACCCAGCAACAAATCCTTTTCTAAAGAGGCACAAACCACCCACAAGAAACCCTTAAAAATAGGTTCTCACTGTACTTAGATTTTCATGAAAACAAAAAAATCAAAGAAACTAAATATAGATAATCGTGCTTTGAAAACTCTAAAACCTAGTCTAACCCAAGGTAGGATTGTTCTATTTTGGGTCTAAATTCATGTTATTTGGAAAGTTCCGGGCTTCAGAAATATTTCTCCTTCAAGAAAAACATGCACACGACTCGCAGCAATGTTCAACGTTCTCTCAAATGTCCGCATGACTGAGTTCTGGTCTTCAGCTCTGTTAGAAAGGCAGAGGAGTTGATGTCTCGCCCACTACCAAGCACAAGACTTGGACACGATGAATGATGTGGTCATGTTTCCCAGGAAGTACACCCCAGAGATAAGCCTGACTTTAATGAAAGATGTACAGCACAGAGCCAAGTGGGGAGTGTGGAAGGGAAATTTAGGGAGCAGGCAGCCCTCTGGACTGGATGGGTATGCTGAGTCAGCACGGTTGTCTGTCAAGACACTTGTGGGAAATCTCATAAATATTTGTGAGTTATCTAGTGAGCTGTCTTGAAACTTAACCAGTACCAAAATTAGCCATGTATTTTTTTTCTTTTTGTCTTCTTTGGGGCTTATTGTTTTTGTTGTTTTGCTTTGCTTTTTGTTTGCTTTCCAAGACAGGGTTTCTCTGTGTAGCCCTGGCTATGCTAGAACTCGATCTGTAGGCCAGGCTGGCCTCAAACTCAGATCTGCCTGGCTTTCCCTCCAAGTGTTGGGATTAAAGGCATGTGCCACCACCTCACATCTTAGTCATGGGTTTGTCTTTTGTTTTTTTTTTTTTTTTAAAAATAAGTTATGAGGCTAATTTATGTATTGAGTTCTATTCATGTGAACAATATCTGATTTTTTTGTAAAAATGTTATCTGTGTGTGTGTGTGTGTGTGTGCGCGCGCGCGCACACATGTATATTCCTGCATGCATGTCTATGCACCATACGCATGCCTGGTGCTCAAAGAGGCCAGAAGAAGATGTAGAATCCCCTGGAACTGGATGATTATGAACTACCATGTGAGTGCTGAGAATAAAACCCAGGTCGAGCAGCAAGCTCTTAGCCCTTGAGCCCCAGAGAGCTGGTATTGTTCATGTTCAACTTTTTCCCCCAAATATTTGACCCATTAAGTTTCTGCCTTCTGGCGCTAAACCGAGTATTTCATCCATGTCAGGTCTTGGGGTCAGGTCTCCATGAACCTTCTCTCATCAAATTTTCCCTTTAGCACGAGTCAGGGATTGCACTGCTCCCAATTCACGCCTGAGGAGACCTGAGCTTAGAGATGCCCAGTGATTTAGCCAAAAATCAAAAGCTTAGAAGTAGAGACAGACTCTATCCAAAATCTGTTGCCCTGACTGACTCCCTCAGAAGGAGTCATCCAACAGCGGGGCAGGGCAGAAATAGTAAAGAACACATTACCGGGTTCAGAAAGGCTCAGGGACCCGATTAGAAGAAAGCTGTCTCCAGTCTGTTGGTATTTCTTCTGACAGAAGCCATGAAGGAATATTTTCTTCTAAAGTATGTCATGACATAGATAAAACTGGCCTTCCTTTTCCTCTAGTAGGCACTGCAGAGCAGTGGTTATGGACAGGTCTTAGGAGTCTGAGTCTTGTTTCTGCCTGTTGTTAATTCAGTGACCCCGGCTCTTCTCCGTGCCTCGGTTTCTCTCTAAGGAATGCCATGCTAATTCATGACAGTCTCACAAGGTTTGGGGGGGGGAATCGAATAGTTTGCGTGGTTCACAAAAGCTTAAATCACTGCACAAATTTAATCTTTATAAGTAAATAAGAATATTCCCAGGGCTACAAAAATCCTTCCTGTAATGATAAATTCCGCAGAATTTCGATAAGAAAAGAAAATGCAGCCTGTGGACTTAATTTATAGACATACTCACATGGGCCCAGAGATGACAATTCCGCTGTGTGTGTGCTTATCTGTGGAGAACCTGGCAGTACTCTACGAACCTCTCCATCTCACACCAGAAGTCTAGGCCTGTCCTCCCTCTGTCTGGTGAGGTCATTGGCTAGGGTACCAGGGCCAGGAAAGCAGGGGAGGCAGGTACGGTCTGTGCACACCACTGCCTGCCATTAACATGCCGAGGGGAAGCAGAAACCCTTACAACTCCCTTGTTTTTCCGTGTGTGAGAACCTCTTCTCATTTAAGTAGAAATAACTTAAAAACAGATTTCATCCTTTCCCCTCAAGATAGGACAAATGGTCTTCCTGGCCTTGAGTTTTCAAGATGGTTCTTAGATTGTTAGTGTTAGCATTCTGTCTAAACTCCACCCCACAGTTACCTGACACTAGAAAAGGGGTTGCTTGACCCCGCCTCACTCTCTTGCTTTTTGCCTCTCTTGTCCTCCCGCTTTCTTACCCCTTTGTCCCTTCTCTCCCCATTTCCTTCCCTCTTTCCCTCCATGTGCTTATGGCTGGGCCTCTACTTCTCTCTCTCTCTCTGTCTCTCTCTGTCTCTGTCTCTCTCCCTCTCCCTCTACCACCCTCTTAACTCCCCTCCCCATGAATAAACTCTATTCTATACTATAATATCATGTAACCAGTGCCTCATGGGAAAGGGATGTCCAACATGGGTCCAGTCCACCAGAGGCCCCCCTTCCCCCACACCTCACCACCCCTCCATAGAACATACCCCATTCTCCACTCTCTTTATCTCTCTCATAACATTGGTCCCAAAGCATGGGACATATCTTTTCTTTATTTCCTTATAAACACATCCGTAAGAACATCACTTATGAACCAGTTTTGTGCTCAGAAACAAGAGTCAGTAGAAAAGACCATTTCCCGAGAATAAAAAGCACTACCTCTTTCTAGAATCAGTACACCCAAACCACCTGCAAACTTGCCCTTCTGATTTAATGAAGTTACTCTGTGCTTTGTGTTTCTAGGCGGGTTTATTATAAGCAAGCTTTAAATATTAAATTGGAAAAAATAAATAGCAGAACTATATCACCAAAATTATTTGAAAATAACCCTCCAAAATAATGATGCAATTTAAGGGTTTGGTAAATGAGTGCACTTCATCATTTGTAAGTGGTCGCATAGCCATTACCAACCACACGGCATGCACTGGTAAAACCAGTCAGGTCTCTGGTACAGATGGCCAGAAGCTGATGCTATGCAGAACATCAGCTGATTGGCATTCCAGGGATGACTCAGAAGCCGACTCTTCCATCCGATGCAGATTTAAGTTTAAGCTCATGTATATGCAAGTTGAGTATGTGACAGCAAAAATTAGAATCAAATTACATGTTCAAGGTCAGTAGCTCAATATATTCATTCATTGAACAGACATTATGAGAGTGCTTAGAAAAATTAGTATGGAGTTTACAGGAATTTGGACAGTGGTAGATATGATACTGTGTGAAAAATAGAACATACAGCTGAGTAAAGCTATGAAAAGCAGTATGCCTACGGGGGAGACAAAGGATGAATTCAACACTGAAAGAAGCTTCGTTTGATAAATGCTTTCGAAGTTTTGTGTTCAAAATTTAATCATTTCACGGTTCCTTTGAGGTTTTTTTTTTTTTTTTTTTTTAAATTAAGATCCTGGAGAAATGACAGGACAGCAATGGACAGATGTAGATGCTGTAGACCCTCTACTCAAACCAGATGCCAGAATCACCCTTCAATTGTGGCAATAAAGGTCTCCAGATATTACAGCTAAATCCTCAATCCCCACACGGTATAAGGAAAACCAATTCTTGCCAAGTTATCCCCTACCCTCTACATTCAACACACACACACACACACACACACACATACACACACACACATACTCACACTCACACACATACTCACACTCACACACACACTCACACACACACACACTCACACACACACTCACACACACACACACACACACACACACAAAACAAACAAATGAGTAAATGCACAAAAATTTAAATCCATCATTTTGGGGGCTCCACTCCCCAAACTAATGATTAACTTGGTTCCAGGATAAACACTTAAAAGATTCATTTTTAATGAATCCCCAGAGGCTGCTGCCAGAAGGGAGGATCCTCACTGTAAGAGTCACGTGAACAGATGATCTCAAACCAGAGACCATATAGAATCCATATAGCCTCACAGAGTGGGACTGACAATGATCCTGGTACAAGCCAGAGCAGGTAAAAGCAGCAGAGGGAGAGACTAGGTGGGGGAGACAAGCAGGGGCTGGGGGTCTCGTGGAAGAAGCAATACCCGCTGCCAGCCCACAGGGTGTGGGAGCTATAGAATTCCTAATTGTCTGAGATCATGAGCTTTCCCTCAGGCCTCTCCATTCAAAGACAGAAAGGTCAGCCATCAGCTGCAGGAATTACGTAAGTGAGTAACACGAGTGGCATATGGAGGTACTCATCGAAGTTACTTAGTAATTTGTACCACGAATCTGGAACTTATGAAGGCTTATCTCTCAGTGACTAAACATTTAGAATCACAACTGACCCCAGAAGGACAACACATCAGACAGAAAGCCCTTAGCAGGTTTTGGCAAGTGGCTATAAAAGATTTGAGAGAGAAGGGATGGGAAAGGAAGGGAAGGGAAGGGAAGGGAAAGGAAGGGAAGTGGAGGGAAGGGAAGGGAAGGGAAGGGAAGGGAAGGGAAGGGAAGGGAAGGGAAGGGAAGGGAAGGGAAGGGAGGGAAGGAAGGGAAGGGAGAGGAGGGGAGAGACAGAAACAGGCAGACAGACAGACAGACATTTGAGACTCAGACTTATTTATGGGAATAAAGACATAAGCATGCTCTCCCTGGACCATGCCCTCCCTGGGTCTGAGACACTCTTCCCCAGGCTTTCACAACCTACAATCCTTCACAGGAATCCTCCACATGCTTCAGAACTTTGGTGGGGTAACTGTTTACTTTTCATTCTCCTGATAGAAATGTGAATGGTATTTCTTTAACCAAACTGAACCCCACAGTGGTTGAAAGAGTCTTGATTGTTCAGACATCTGGAAAACCAAATGAAAAGCCTTTCTTCTTGAATTTCTATCATTATATCGGTGATGATGGTTGCAAGAAAGTCCCCCTCCCTCCCTCCGTACCTCCCTCCCTCCTTCCTTCGATCCCTCCCTTCCTTTCTCTCTCTCTCTCTGATCCATTTTCAAGATTTAGAAATGGTCACCTCTAACACAGCCATTGGGAGCCACCCTTTTCTACTCTGACCCTCTGCCAAAATGCATTTCGTTCTTTATACACCAGGTAAGAATGGGTTCCTAAGCCTTACAGAAAACCATAATCTCTGTACCATTAAATGAACAAAGAAAACCAACACTATGTGTGATTAGAAGAGCATCTATCTCTCTTGCTCAGGCTATGCCAACATGAGAGTTTGAAATTGCCTCAGTGAAGTCGCATACACCATGGGATGGCACATGTCCAAGTTTACTCAGTTCCTTCTTTTTAAAGCTAACACAACTTGTTTTTCAACTAATATTTGATTAGCTTTTCAATTTCTTACTGTAGTTTTACAAAAAAAAAAAAAAAAAAAAAAAAAAAAAAAACTGGTTTGGCTATTTTAAAAGTAAAGTTAAATGTTTATATTTCCAAAATACTTACGGAGTGTTAAATCCAAGAAAAAGAAGAGCTACCCAGGAAGCTACAAAGAGCCAATAATATGGTGTGGAGTTCACCCTTTTTTTCTTTTATATTTGCATATTCTGGTCATGCAAATGATACATTGGATCCAATACTTAAAATGCCAACATTCTGGCAAATAGAAATTTTGGAAGATTCTAGATAAAGAGTTTGGGTGGCTGAGTAGTTAGTTTGAAATTTCACACGTAAAAGAAATTAAACATGTATTTTCTTTTATGTGTATGGGTGTTTTGCCTGCATGTATGACTGTATGTCTGTGTGTACAGTGCATGCGGATGCCTGAAGAGGGCATCAGAGCCTCTGAAACTGAAACTACAGATGGTTGTTTCATCAGAGCCACCATGTGGGTACCAAGAATCAAACTCAGGTCCTCTGCAAGAGCAAGCCACCACTGAGTCCTCTCTTCAGCCCCCCACACTTTCAAAGGAGAATAAAATACCTTTATGTGCCTTATGTGTTTACTACCTTACATATTAGCTTGTTTTAAGCTATCAAAATATTAAAATATTTAGAGTAAGCCATGGGAGGAATTGTGCTCTCTGTCATTTCTGGGTATCTCAGAAATAAAACTTAAACCTTCTTGTGTAAGCACAAATTCTGGGGCAATGGAAAGGCCAAGTTTTAGAGGTTGCTTGGATCTCTCATATGCACCAATATTCTCTACATTTTCTTGTTCTGCATCATACCAACCTTCTGAATTGCACGCTCGTATTTCATTAAGTATATCATGGATATTTCTGTGACCTTGAGCAGCGAGTCCCTTGGTTGTTCCTGTCATCTGTTACCACTTTTGTTGTGATCATTGCCACCGAACCAAACATCCTAAACTGCTTCATGGTCCAGCCTCCATCTATTTAATGCTATGCGGGCATTAAAGAACAAGCTCTGGATGACTGAAAATATCCCCTCATGGGTTCGTGCTCTTACCAGAAGTGAGACTTGCCATTGCGACAGATTCCTGGTCATTCCCATAGTGACTCACTAACTTGTGTGGCTCCAGCCTTTGGTTTGGGATGTAAACCAAACGGCCACCTCCGCGATCCTTCAGCACAAAAGATGAGTCTTTCCTAGCATTAAGTTCTTGACCATCTGGGATGTTCTTGCTTGCAGAGACCTCTTGCAGCTTGGCAGTCAATCTAGATGAAGAAAAGGTGAGTCTCAGCACAGTCCAGATAAGTCGGAAAGATGCAAACAAATTATCCAAACATTTTAATATGATCCTTTATTTATTAAAAGAAAAGGGGGTGGTAGCTCAGTTGGTAAAGGGCTTGGTTTGCAAGCATTAAGGCCTGAGTTCGGAAAAGGCTGAGTGGACCCATGGGGCTCTTCAGTCAGGCCAGCACAGCCTACTTAGTGAGCTCAAGGCCAGTGAGAGGCCCTGACTCAAAACCAAACCCCAAAGGAGGATAGCACATGAGAAACAACAGCCAGGGTTGTCTTCTGACCTCCACATACACACATATACTCAGCAACAACACACACACACACACACACACACACACACACACACACACACATACATACACAGAAGAAAGAAAAACTGGGTGCTATAAAATTCTAAATTAATTTCAATCAAATAATTCATCCCCATTTAGTCTTCCTTTCCTCACGTTCACTGATAACCTAGGCGGTGTTCCTTTGGGATGAGCCACGTCTGATTTGCATAGGGTTGTCAATAAATTATGAGTAAATCATTTATCAACCAGCCCCTGGGACAGCCTTATGATACCCCAGACTGATACCAATTAACATAGAAAATAGTCATTTAACGGACAAAGCCCTGTTCGCATAGGAACGAGGCTACAGACAAGAGCCTTGGAATGGGACCAGCATTTAGATAGGCAATTCTTTGTGATAATTTAGAAGTATTTTTTTTATTTAGATGATATCAGAAAACATACACAAGCATATTCTTGACAATGTCACTTTTAATTTAGTATTTGCAGTTATGTTTAATACTGGTGTTTGGGACCCAGATGTGTTATTTAGCTATGAGGCAGAGCAGATAGATGTAACCTATGAAATCACAACACACAAAGGCCAATGACATCATGACACACTGCACAGATGATGTTCTTGTATTAGTGTGTGTGAGTCCATGGTGAGAAGCCAAGCTATCATGCAACAACAGAGGCCCATCTAGGCCCAGGTACGTCTGCAGCATGTGCCATAATGCACATTTTTGGTCTTCAAATGTTCAGCTTTAGAAAACCAAAGCATTCGCCGCATGAGGTTAGCATGGCACTGTTTTGTTTGGTTGCTTAGATTTGATGTATAAAGTTGTTTGGCTTTAGTAGTTGCAAAAGAACCACAAGTATTTTGATGTTTACAGCTGGGCTTGTGTTTGTACGGGCTTAAGTTATGACATGTCTTGTCTGCAGCTCCTCTTAAAAGGGTCTGTGTCCTATTCAAGGGAAGCTGCTCAACTGGACATTAATGTCGCCCTGTCTTTCCAAAGGGTTGGCTGCTGGACACATTGTCCTTGGGAAACTACGAAGTAAATGAAACCTAGCATTAAAGGAGTGTACACCTGCATGAATTCTAGTTGCTTGTGGATTCCTGGAAGAAGCCATATTTTCTCTGAGAAGCTGCCGTGCTTCATGCAGTCAGATAAGGGAGGGACTCTGGGACCAGACCAGCACTGGCCAGGGTTCCAAGTTCCATGAAGCTCCAGCTAAAAGCAACCAATAAGGGCCATGTTTGCGGTATTTGAGGGGCCAGATTCAACCCACTGCTGTATTTGTACTTAAGATACAACATGAATGAAAATTGTTCGCATGCGCAATTGTACTGTAAGGGCTTCTGTGGGATGCTTTGAGGCTGGAATAGTCACTCAGATGTAGACCTAGATGTAAGTGAGATGAGACACTGGAGTCTGTTGCCACAGTACCTCAGAAGAGGTATAGAGGGTCCAAAGAAAGCACTGTCTGTCGGTTTGTTTGTTTGTTTTTTAAGACATGGTTTTTCTAAATGGTCCAGATTGTCCTTGAACTCACAATTCCCCTGCATCCACCTCCAGAGTCCAACCAGCTAAGGCTGTGGACTGTGGACAGGGTGTGGGGTAAGAATCAGTTTGACAGAGGGGGGCAGGGCTTTAGTCAGGACCATTAAGTATAACTGGGAGCTTATGGGAAGGAATGGGAGCCCAGGCAACTGACCAGAAATCAGGAAAGTGAAAGGGTGTAAGGGTGTAGCTCACACAAGGTCAGCCCAATGGGAATAGAACTCAGAACCTCAGACTCTGTGCAATGAAGTTAATAAGCTGTAAACTTTTTGTCTGTCTGTCTGTCTGTTGCTTTTAGGGTTAAAGTTTATTAGACACGAGGAAACCATGCCTTTGAAGGCAAGATTTAATGAAATACAGTTTCATAAAACAAACAAATTTCCAAGTGCAATCAATGCATGGAGTGTGGCTGATGCTGTGAAAAGTAGAAACCATGAAGAACCTTTACCTTAGAGACCTCGTTAGATTCCTTTGCCTAACAACCTGCCATCGGCCAGTCACACACCCATTAGTCAATGAACAAGCGCTTGTAAATCTAAGCGCTCCACTACCCACCGAAGTCCACGGAGCGGCACATCTCCCCTCTCTACATCCACGAGTCCACAGACATCCTTCAGCATGGGTGGTGGGTACCGATTAAATCCACCTATGGAGGGAACAAGGTTATAGTTTGATTTCCAGACTGGAAATTGGGTTTTCTAGGCAAAGAGAAGCCCAACGGGAATCCTCTCGGGGCAATAAAATGTTAGTAACACATTTCAAGAGCATTTGGCTACGGTGAAGATGGAAAATCCTGATAACCGGAGATGGCATTCACAGCTTCGGCTTCTGAGGATTTTGGGAGCCAACAAGTTAAAAGGATCATGGGAATATGCTGATAGTTAACCCTTCAGGGCTGGCTTAATTGTAATTCAGGAACACACGAGTCCTACATGCCCATGCTAACATAATCTGAAAGACAATCTATTCTCATTCTCTTCAGTTTCTTTTTTCACCCACACTTAAACTACTAGCTCAAACATAAAAAAGATGGTGTTGTGTTACATGATATTATTTCTTTGCTTCCGCACCAATAAACACTGATTTCCTATGAGAAAGGGGCCGCAGAAAGGATTTTCACGGACTGCCAACACAATACATCTCTTTAAGCTCTTTCTGTACTGTCTATGAGTTATATAGTGTACCATGGACTATAATTTTTCCTCTCATGCAGAAAAACAAATTTTGATGAAACAAAGCCCTTGGTTATTGAAGATCTAAAACGCAAGCGCGAAAGCATCACAAAGAACCCCTGCAGTTTCATTTCTCTGAGTCTAGGATACACTTTTATTTTCTGTTTGTCTAAGATGAGACTGTGGCTCTGATCAGTCTCTTTGACAGTGGCTATGGGTAGAAGAAATCATGTCACAGAGCTTTAAACAGAAAAGCAAAAAATGCCCAGATTCAACTCTAACAGATGACATGCATTCCTTCAGGAAGGCAGGGAAGGTGCAGGGTCAAAGTCAGTCAGCTTTGCTCAATTGCAAAGCCACCTCTCCCGCCCTGCAGACCTGAGTTATTCTGAGCCTCTTAAAACTTTCTACCGTGTTAGCCACCTGGGAGCACACAGACAACACTGTGTGGGGAACAACAGATTAGCCCTGCCTCTGAGTTGAGAAGTCAAAATTCTAAATTATGAGCCTTTGCGAGAGTCTCTTTCAGATGAAAAGTTGTTTGGGATGACCTTGCAGTCTACAGTCTGCTGCACAGGTGCTCCCTCATATGCATGCACCAAAGTGATGTGCAGTGGTGTACAGCTCATTTACTATAAAATGAATAAAATAAAATAAAAGGCTGTAATCCAATTGAAATGTTGGCATCAAAATGCATTTGAATGCACTTATTTAAATTTCTTTTTATGGCATTCAAATGAGTTCATGTTAGGTTTAAAGGCAATAATCTAGCATTCCCGGGAAAATGGGTAACAGTTTCAACGATTGACTATGAATCCTAGAAGACACTTTCCTGTTGTGGTATGGGGACATTCCTTCAACACTAAGGAAACGGAGGGTGCCAAACCTCGTTCTAAACCTGCCAGAATTCCAGAAAGAACAGGCTCACCTCTATTTCCTGGACTCTTTCAGAAGACAGTGCTACGGCTTGGATAAATGTCTCCCAGAAGTTCATGAATTTAGGCTTGGACTCATGGGCCAGGTTACTGGAAGATTCTCTACTCTTTAGGAAGTAGAGCCTAATGTGAATCCCTAGGTTGTCCCTAGCTTTTACCTACTTGACATTAACAGCGCTTGCAAGTAAGTGTAAGTAAGAATCAGAACACTGTACACTGTTCCAGACATTTCTGGACAGGACGAGGTGCTATCTCTAAACCTCGGCCGGCTGACACTGTTGGTCTTTATCATTTCCGACAAGACAGAGTCCGCTGACCCTGCACTTTTATGCTCCATCAATCATGATCAAGTTCTTAAGAAGCTTTCCAGTGCTTACTCTTGAACTTTGAACCTAGTGCCTCATGGGTCACTTTGTGGGCTGGCCTGTATCCCAAGGGTAACACGTTACAGCATGCTGGCCTGGAGCCAGGGTGCTTAAAGTATGGTCCATGAGACACACGCCGTCATCACTCAGGCTCCACCCTAGCCCTTCTGAACAGGACCTGCCTCCAGGGTTTTAGGATCCCTGCGAGACATGATTGGTCATCACCACACCCTCAGACAGCTCTCCCTCTGTGCCAAGATTGGGAAATGAATTCATTGAAATGTTCAAACCATATCTTTCAAGAGCTGCTAGGACTCCTTCTGGATAAAAAAAAAAAAAAAAAAAACTACAGTTCAGGGGACCATCAGTCACTCTGTGATTTTTTTTTTCCCCATAGATTTGGGAAAAAGATACTCTACCATAGTAAAGTCTCACCATCTTATACCCAAGGTATAAGCAGGATCCACTCAAGATATATACCCGCTTCACCCCCCCCCCCATCACTACCTAATTTGTATATTTGGATTAGTTCTAGATCTCATGATATTGATCTTAGGTCAGCAATACTACTGCCAAATACTGTTTCATTAAAACAAAGGAAAACAACCGAATCATGACTTACGTCTGACTGAGTATACAAAGGGCTTCAGAAATTTTACAATATAACTCAGATCTGGCTTGTACATTCTCCCAAGCTGTATCAGATGGTGATCGAGTGGGTAGCTAGCTAATTCTTCCATCTCATCTCTTTGTGTGGAGCCCAGAGAGATCACAAATATGATATAGCCTTGACATTTGGCTCTCAAAGCCACCGTCTTCACAAATTCCTCCTCCTCGTGGTTCTCTCCGGCTGAAATCACAATGATGACCTTGTGTTTTCTTGGATTGGGGATTCCCAGGAAGAGATTATCCATGGCCCATTGTAGGGCAAGGCCAATAGTGGCCTCTCCATTGAGCTGTTGGATGGAGGTGTGGATGTAGTTCTTCATGATTGATTGGTTGTCGTAGGTTGTGAATCCAAACTCTCTCTTCACCTTGCCCTTCCTTCTGGAATTCTCTGAGGGAGAATAACTCAGCAAAGCAACCCTGTCGCCAGACTCAGAGGCTGAAGGGCTTGAAGTGATGTGGAAGCTGTCAATCACTGAGCTCACCAGTGCTTTCACAGCTTGGAAGTCATCATTGGCTATGTTACGGGAATTGTCTAAGAGGAATGCAACGTCCATGTAGGAATTCTCAGGAAAGAAAGGCTCTTCTGCACAAGTATTTGGAAAACACTTGTCTGAAAACACAGATGCATCATGAGATCAGCAGCAGCATAAGACACCAAGAGCTTCCAAGAATTAATAATCTTATCAATATTTCTATTTCATATTTAAATTAACAATGTTCTAGGACTGTTGTAGCAACTAGCAACTAATGACAGGGGGTCTATGCTGAAAACAGATTAGGTGATGTGTGTTTCTGAAATCCATGCCCAAACTCACATAGAAAGCATTGAGACTCTCAGTACAAACTACAGCATGGTCCCAGGAGAGACTATACCAGTCAGGTAATTTTCAAAACCAGTTTTCACTTCTACAGAAACTCTATAAACACTAAAGATTGAAATCCTGACATAGTGCCCTTTCTGAAACTGGAAAGTTGAAAATAGAACCTACCGTCATAAACAGAAATCTCTCACCAAAGCCCAATTCAGTCCCTCACTGAGAAAGCATTAAGCTTCCTGCACAGTCAACCATTCCCATCGATCTCACCATAACAGAGTGTGCAGCGCTGAAGCTTTTCCAGTGGCTTGTCACCTCCAACTGGAGGAACTGGGATCACCTGAAATGCCCCTGTGTCATCAAACTGCATGGAAAAGGAGAAGCAAATGTTTGTGCAATGTTAACCTTTAGTAGGAAATTATTATGGGCTAATTGTGAGCAAAAGCTCGAAAATGTTCACTGTCGCTTTAACTTTGTATTGTAATTCTTTGATTTATTCCTTCCCCCACCCTGTGTATGTCACACCACACCACACACACACACACACACACACACACACACCCTCAGCATCTATACCTATTTCATGATAAGACAATTTTTAAATGTGTTTGGATGTTTTGCATGCATGTCTGCCCACTAAATGCATGACTAGTGCCCCTGGGACTAGAAGGTTAAAGCCTCTGGGGTTAGAATAACAAATGGTTGTGACAAGTCATCATGTGGATGCTGGATAGCAAACACCAGTCCTCTGAAAGAGTAGAAAGAGCTCTTAACTGCCAAACCGTCTCTCCCCGGTCTTAACCTCTCCTTTCCATGACTGCAAAGCTGGGCTAAGTCTAACATGTTTCTGCGTGCCTCACGATGGGATACACACATCACCAGCTTCTAAGATTGGGCTCTTCAGAAACTATTCATAGGTTTCCACCAGTCACTGTAAGTGGTGATACCAGAACATTCCTACTGTACCAGAAAGGTTCATCTTCCTGATGTCTTGTGAACCTTTTCAATCCCAAACACCAATGGAGTTTCTTTCAAATAGCAATAGACTGAAGTCATTGAGATTATTCAAATTCTTGCTTGTGACCCCTCTGTCCTCCATTGTCTCCCTTGTGACTTCCCCTCACTCTCATTCCATCTGTTTCCTGATTACTGTTTTGCTCTAATGTTCATCAAAATGGGCAAGAGAAATGCTCATTCAATAATTCTTTGAGTCAATACCTAATTTGGGGTCATTTATTTTTATGGCCCTATGCAAAGCAGATGCTTTTATTACAATGAAAGGAAGATATCTTCTCCAGATGGTGACAGCCAACCCCTCAACCCACAGCTTGGTTCAGGGTTGTTTTTCTCCCTCCCTCGGATCACAGAGGGATGAGAGAAGCCATGCCCTCTGCCTTTTTGGAAAGTGCTGAGCATCTGAACATACTTGTAATCATTTCAGCCTTAGGATGAGATTTATATGTTCCTCCTCTAACTCTTATAAAACCGGACACTTTGGGTGTTACTCTACAGCTGACCATTTTTGGCCCCCACACCGATAGCCTGCACACTCTGTGAACCGTTGGTTCACAGGATTGAACCATATGCTTTACATTCATTTACTCATGACCCCAACAAATATGGATTGAATTAAAAAAAAAAACACATATTGGATGCCAACAATTTGTAGGTACAGTTTTGGTGTTAGGGGTCCTGAAATGAGCAGAACAGATAAAAATGTCTCTGCGTTATGCTCTAGCTGGGTAGAGCCAGCATAAACATAAAAATAAGTAAACTATCTCTGCATTGGGAGATAATCATTTCCTTTCAAAGCAGAGTTGGCTAGGAAGGATGGTAAATGCTGGGTACCGTTTAAATTAAATTCACCTAGAAACTGGGAGAGAAAGCTAAACTGAGAAGGAGCAGCCAATGAGGTGAAAGATCACTCAGGAAAATGAAATGCCGTGGACCCACTGACCTGTGTAACACTCATTACCATCTTAATCAGAACAGCCGTGATTACCTATGAGCCACTCTCCACAAGGCTGGATCTGCTGACCTTCCTCATAGGAGGAGAAGGTAGAGTGGTCACTAGACCCTCGCCAGAGATTCCAGACACTTCTGCCTTCATCACCCACTCTAGTTGTATGTAATTCTGCCCCAGCTGCATGTGGTTGTGGGAGGTGCTAGCCTATGCAGGAAGAGAGTGGGTGACTGTATAGAGTCCTCATCTACACATTCATGGAGTATTCATCCACACCTGGGAGAGACTGCTTAGTGTTTTGGGGTGTCACCCACATTCTTCTAAGTAATTCCTCCACCTACGCACTCATAAGTAAACCCTTGCTCATGTGCCTAGGTGTAATCTTTGTATTAGTTAACATCTTGTAGCTGTGATAAAATACTATGCCCAGAAGCGGCTTAGAGAAGAAGGCTGATTCATTAGCCCATGGTTCCTAAGGGCAGGACTCCGAAATGGTGAAGAGACATGGCTGCTAGCAGGAAGAATGGCAGCGGGGAAAAGAAGCAGCTTGATCAGATCTCAAACCCACACTCAGCAGTCAACCACAGGTGGGGTAGGGCTATAGTCTCTCAAAGCTACTGACATGTTTCCTTCCAGCAAGGCTACACTTCCTCAGGGCCCCATGGCCTCCTCAAACAGTGCCACAATCTGCAACCAAGGATTCAAATACTGAGCCTATTGTAGACATTTATTTAATTCAGATTGCCTCCATCCTCATTCATCTGTGTAAGACTAATGGACCTGTTGGTTCGCTAAGCTATACTTGGGTGGAGTAACTATTGCTTTGGTTTGTCACTGGTGCCATGTACCATGTACTGAGTCCATGGAGGAAAATGTTGCCAACGATGCGCAGGGTCTTATGTTGCTAACAGTGGTGTGGGCTGAGTGTGAGAAACACAGTAAGTGAGAGTATTTGTTGACTGAAAAAGTGCACGTTGGGGACAGCGGCACAAATAATCTGTGACTAGGATTTGTTCAAGAGAGGATGTAAGAGCCAGGTTGTTGTCTAGGCCAGCTCTCAGTTCCCAGGATGCTGAGGTAAGATAATTTCTTGAGTCCATGATTTCAATTGAAACAACATATCAAGATAGGAGAGAAATAGGTCAAGGGGAGAAAAAGAGAGAGGAGAGGGGCAAAAGGAAGGAAAGAAGGATAGTGAAGAGGAGGTGGAGAGAAGACAGGGAAAGGAGGAGGGAGAGGGAGGGAGAAGGAAGGAAGGACAGGGGAGAGGGAGACTATGCAGGAAGAGGTGCTGTGGACAGCAAAGGATTTTCCCTGAGAAAGCACTGTATGGTGGTTAAGAAATGGGGTCATAATTAAAGTAGGAAGTGGGTCCTGGACAGAGGAACACAACTGCAGCACTGGAGAGGCATGCCTGAGTACTCCACAGCCGTTGTTCGGCTCACAGGAGGGAGCTCCCCCGAGCAGAGCTGCTTTCTGGAACCTCATTCCGAAACGCTGTAACATTTTTATCCGTTCCTGGGACACCAGAGCAGATACTGCAGATTTGGTTTCCAGTCGAGGCAGATCACAGAGATAAAACAAGATGAGACAATATTTTCAAATCCATCTGTCAAAAGAAGCTATTTCAAAATGTTATGAGGAGTCTGAGGGGGCTCAGAAGGGTAAAAAGTGGCCAAAAACACATAGAAATATTCATCTTCACTCAGAAATACTGGTTACAACAGCGGGGTGTTCTTTATCATAGCAGCAAAAAGGAGTGAATTTTTTTGTGTTAATTCTGTGTGTGGGTGTGTATCTGTTGGGGGTGTGGGTACCTGGGGACAAGTGCATTCGGGAGCCCGAGGCACCTGATCATCATGACACTGGAGTAAACGTGGGAGCTTCCTAACATGGGTGCTGTGGTTTAAACTCGGGTCCTCTGCAAGAGCATTACACGCTCTTACCCGCTGAGCCTTCTCTCCAGCCTCCTATAGTGGCAAGAATTTTTAAACAGGCACATAAAAACAAAAGTTGAAAAGCACATAGAAAGGGCTTAGGGAAGAGGAAGGAGGTCTCCTGGGTTGGGGAAGAATGTGGAGGCAGGGGCATGGTGGTGGCGGTGGTACTAGTGGCAGTGGTGGTGGTAGTGATAGTGGTGGTGGTGGTGGTGGCAGTGGTGGTGTACACTCAATACTGCCAAAAGCACTGTTCCAACAAGACATGTGACTAGTGTTAGTAGGAAGGGTGCCATCCGGTAAGAGGAGAGTGACAAGCAGCTGCCTGGATTAGTTCTCTGCAGAGAGCAGCTGGGAGAGCTGTGCTCAGGCTCCCATGGGGCTTGGGTGTGGTCCCAGCAGAGACTATAAACTGAATTTGAGATCCTTCTGATTTCTCCTATTCTAGAATTCGATGTGGCTCTCAGGGCAGAAGTGTTACTTGTTTCTGCAGAGAGCAAAATTACGGAGGCAGGGAAGCTTAAAAAGAGAAACCAGGAACTGGGAGTCCTTGACTTCTTATCAGGAACTTTTGTGCCTCCTGCTCATAAAATGTGTGTGTGTGTGCGTGTGTGCGTGTGTGTGTGTGTGTGTGTGTGTGTGTGTGTCTATGTGTATCTCTGTATGTCTGTATGTATAGATGTTTGTGTCTATGTGTGTCTATGTATGTCTGTGTTTTTGTGTGTGTATGCCTATGTGTGTTTGTGCATGTGAATCAGGAGCAAGCAGATCCCCGCCCCTTTATTATAGAAATGCATATATATGTAGAGATCTTTGTAGCCTCATAATCAATGAGACAGCTTCACCCAGCTCTAGAACCTGGAGTGGTTTGAATGTGAGATATTCCCCAGTGGCTCCTGTGTTTGAACACTTGGTGACCAGTTAGTGATCCTGTTCTGTCAAGCTGTTGAATCTTTAGGAGTTGGAGCCTTTCTGGAAGAAATGAGTCATTGGAGCCCAGCCTTGATGCTTGCAGGCTGAATATGACTCCCTGTCATCTTTCTTCATTTTTACTGCAGCTGCCTCGTGCTTCTCCACCGTGCCCTCCTCACCACACAAACCGCATTCTTATTGGCCTGTAGGACAAAGTAAGCTTTTCCTTCCTTAAGTTGCATCTTATCAGATAAAAGGAAGCTCTATCTAACCATCCATTTATCCATCCATCCATCCATCCATCCATCCATCCATCCATCCATCCATCTATATATCTATTCATCCATCCATCTATCTATCTATCTTTGTATCTATCTATCTATCTATCTATCTATCTATCTATCTATCTATCTATCTATCTATCTATCTCTGTCTCTCTGTCTCTCTCTCTCTCACACACATGTGTTTTACAAATAGTCAGTACACTGAAAGTCATGAGACAGTAGATCAAAGTGGTCTGCAGTGTTTTGAGAATTTGGGTTGCTATAAGTTATTTTGTTTTGGATAAGAAAGCAAGATGGAGGAATATTGAATCCTTTAACAACTGTGGGCTCAAAAATGAAAGACCATCTTTAGGGAATAAATATTCATATATATTAGATATCCCATACGATTTTAGGGACTCATAGCTCCCCAGAGCTTTTTTCACTAAAGGTTAAGACTCATTGACTGACAAATCAACAGCAAACAGGTGGCAATTATGAGAATCATTAGACAACAGAGGGCCAGCAGAGCACCCATGGAGCCAGCAGAGCACCCACAGGCCCAGCAGAGCACCCACAGGGCCAGCAGAGCACCCATAAGGCCACCAGAGAACCCATAGGTCCATCAGAGCACCCAAGGGGCCAGCAGAGCACCCATGGGGCCAACAGAGTTCCCACTCACACACCTTTATTTCAGATGGACCTGAGTTAATATCTCAGATAGGCACTTACTAGCTATGCAAAGGTGAGTCTGTTAATAGAACATTCCAGCTCTCTGAGTCTTATCATGGAGATGGTACCTGCATTCAAATCAGTGTTCTTTGTATGTTCTTTGAACATGTACATGAAACTCCAGCTCCAGGGCCTGGCATATAACAGGGTCAAACAAACTGGCTGGTACTGACTTATTAAGAACTATAAGGAGGATCAAGAGACCACCTCTGCTCCCCAACTCCACACAACTCCCAAGTTGCCTTACCAACATAACTATCTTAAAAATAAACAAGGGAGATTCTTACCCCAAAAGCCTCATCAAGGAAAACTCTTTCATTATGAGCAAAGACCGCAAGGCTGATATCCAGGGCACTGAACTCCATGGTGGCTGTGAGGATGGATGCTCTACTGGCTGCCTGGCCATTGCTGAAAAACACAGCAACTCTCCTGGTGTTGGTTCCCGGAGATGTCCGCTTGAAAACATTTCGGGCCACAAACCTCATTGCACTGCCAATGTCCCTGACCTTCTGGGACACTTGGTATTTTATCTGGGAAAGAATCTGGAGAAGATGCTTCTTGCTATGGTAGTCAGACCCACGAATGAGATAACTGGTATCTGAGTCATAGGAAACCACGACAACCCGTGCTCCCACAGGACAGTTGTTTTCCCTGATGTTGAGGTCATTGACAATTGAAGTGATGGTGTCCCTGGTTTCATTAAATCTCCTTTCTGTGGTACCAGAGGACTGGTCCAGGGCGAATACCAGCTCTGTTGGATACACGGGACACTTTTCTATAGAAATGAAAAGCAAAAATATTAAAAAGATTTCACTAGATCATGGCTATTCCCACACCCTTTATACCAGTGAAGTTGGTTCAGACAGGGTAAAGCCCAGGCCTCAGTGTCCCATGTGTATGAATGCATGATATATATATAATGTATAAACCAATATATATGATATGTATATATCATACATATATGGTAAATACATAAGGTTTATGCATTTTTCTTAGTAAAATGACAGGCAGAGATGTAGGTCAGAGGGAGGCAGGACACTGATCACATCCAAGAAGCCAATGATGGTAGGAACAGTAAAGAGTCAGAGCCCTGCTCTCTGAGCCTTCAACCCTTCCCTGCGCCCACCAAGAAAGACAGGAGCTACTCTGTAGAACAATGAGTAGGAAACTGGGATGGACCCCAGACAGGACAACAGTGTGAGGGACTGTGTGGCCACTGCAGACACTTGGGTAGGAAACATGACACTGACAGGTACAGCCACCATCAAAAGAGAAATGTCTGCATAGAGGATAGAAGTCCCTTTTTTTCCTGAGGGAGGGGGCCTTTTTTCAAACCGGTATTATCAAAATACAGTAGTTACTTCACCAAGACTCACCTTTCCAACAGGCTGGAGAGATAGATAGATAGATAGAGAGAGAGAGAGAGAGAGAGAGAGAGAGAGAGAGAGAGAGAGAGAAAGAGAGATGAATATATTATATTTTTAAAACATGGAGCCAAAAAATTAATCTAAACAATAGAATCCCAACCAAACGAAGATTTTGGGTTCTCCATTAAAATGAAGCTAATTTCTAGGCCACAGAGAGACTGGGAGCTGTCTATGTAACTGCATTCATTTGGGAGCATCTCTGACCCTTTCCCCTTGTGATACCAGAGCCAGCCAGCTTCCACAGAATTGTAGCTGAAGTTGAAAGGCTGGTGACTTGTAGAAGCAGAATAGATCCAGCTCCAAAGAAATGGCTGAGAGCCGAAATCCAGTTTGCTTTGTCTCTCGTCTTAGAGCCTTCAGAGACTCATTCAACTGCACGAGGCTAAAATATGGGGTCTGACTTTCTTTCCCAATGAATGAATGCCTTGGGATTCTCTATTTGTAGAAGCACGAAGGGGCAGGGATTTTCAAATAAACCTGGTCTCTGATTAAAAATGCAACTGGTTTGTTTTGTTTTGTTTTATCTTCTAGCTGTTTCCCCAAGGATTTCTGTGAGTGGGGCAGCATCTGGCCTCACTCAATAGACCTCAGGCACATCAAGGAAAGTGCTAGAAAAATGTTGAATAAACCACAGGCCTGACAGTTTCCATGTCCAGTTGACTCGATTCCTAGGAAGCAAGTGAATCATTCCAATTTTTTTAAAGTTTATTAGCACTGGTGACAAGCCACCTTCCATCCTGGCATATGAGCCCTTACATCAGCCATGCTGACCCCTTGTATTTGTCTTCATCCTGGGGTCACTGAGATGGCCCCAGCCATCAGACAGTTGATGACATCAGACATGCAACCTACAACTTTCTCCATATCCCCAGGCTGAAAACATCTCTCATGTATTGACTTCGGATCCATGAGACATGCTAGGTAACTTTGGGAGATATCACTTAATATTATTTAGTGAGTTTATTTTCCTAAAATTCTCTTTATTCTCTCATATAAAAGTGTCTTGTCTCTGCTCAGAACACTAACAATTTGCAGCCCCCTGTTCTATTATCAGTCACCTTCTGCCTAACCTCTACACTCTGGGATTAATTATATTCTCAGGGGAGGATCCCAACTATCAGTTTAGAACTTGTCTCTAGTCCCTGGGTAAAAGAAAGCTGGTGCAGGACAGGGATCCACAGATATGAGACCAGGGTCCAACTTCAAGTTAGCCTTGGTGATACCTTTTACCAAGCCATGAAGGCCTGCCAAACAATTTTTATCTTTATAAGCAGGAGCTCAGAGCTAGCCCACTCACCACTCTACCAGATTATGTCAGCACTGACCCTTTCTCCAGGTAACTACTGGTTGACTCATTTCAATCAATGCTAGAAAACAAGTCCCTCCAAGTCTCAAACGCTCCAGTGACTACTCTTCACTCACACTGGGTCTTCCCAGGGAAGACTTTTGGTCTCCATGAGAAGGCTGGCAATGCCTAGAAACACCAATCGCTCATTTCCCCTGTTGCCACTACTGTTGGCCTTCCCTCCTGTGCTTTCCTCTCTTCTAAGTCTCAATGTCCTTCATACTACCCCTTCCACCACGCATGTATTGTGCAGGCACACTAACCCGTTTGTGCAGAAGCCAGGGATGAGAGCATCCCTTATTCCTTGGGAATACATCTCTGTTGAGCCTGGAGCGGCCAGCGGCTAGCTCTATGATCTTCTTTCCCTAAAACCCCAGCACTGGAACTACAGATGCACACAACTGTAGTGTCTGCTTCTACGTGCATACTAAGTACACAAGAAAGCGCATAGCCACTTGTTATGTAGATGCTGGGCACCCAAACTCAATACTCAAGTGCTTCCACATACTGAGCTGCCTCCCCAACCCCTCAGACCTTTCTGTCAATCCCCTTCTTTGGAGATTTTGGGGTTCCACTCTGTACAATGTGACTCTTCTTCTTTGTCACAGTCATGAGTTCGTCCTTTCCATTTCTATCTCCCTAGTTTCACGGCCTTGGGAACATCATGATCTCTGTGATGTCAAGGATGGCCCACCTGAGCAACTTCAATATGTAAATAAATGATAATTAACCAACTAAATCTATATCTCTAGGTCCATCCATTGAGTACTTTGCCCCCATCATTTTGCTCATAGTTGTTTTATTAATAAATGAAGCTAAGCCATGTGCCTTGGAGCTGGTCTTAACTCCCAGGTACATATTTTCTCTTCCTATGTACACTGCACATTATGAGCCCATGCTTTTATGCCTTTCCTTTTACCTGGGGTGGGAGATGTCCCATTACAGAGGCTCCTTGCCAAAAACTTCAGTCTTCCAATTCCACAGACTCACTCTACACCCAGACCCCAGTTCTCGCTAACCACTGACTGTAACACCCAGATACTCACGACTATGGTTTCTCAGGAACTGGATCAATTCACAGGGCTGGAAAGTTTAAGAGAGAAAGGACAAACATGAGCACAGTGACCTTCTGGTAGATGTGTTTAGTCCCCGATGAACTGGGAGTGGCTTTGTTTTCATGAATAAAGAGATACGTACAGAATATATAGGTTCCCCTGCTGTGCCTTTGGGACCCTAAGGGGGGAAAAGAACAAGTTATTGATTTGTGAACTACAGTCTTTAGTGATAAAAATTTAAGGCCCTCTTCCTTTCTTGGAAGTAGAAATAACAGAAGGTGCTTAAAGTACTGTGGGGCCTGGTGGGGCAATCGCACCACGCTGTTCCCAGTCACACCAAGTACTATGGGTCGGTTACAATGCTGTTTCCATTTATGGCAAGGTTGTATATTAGTTTTTGTTTGTATCAAAGAAGCAATCCTTAGAATAAATTCCTCTAAAGGAGTCTTCTTAAATTATTTTTTCCTTTCCTTCTTCTTTTTTTTTTTTTCTAATTGTAAGCAGCAGACTTTCTCCACAGGGCAGAACAAAGGAGAATGGATGTACTAAACAGACAGAGGTAGATTAATCTAAATGCAAAAGCAAAAGGCAAAAGCAATAAGCATAGATATAAAAGAACCAAAGTACTTAAAAGGCAAAAAGCAATAAGCTTAGTATATATAAAAGAACCAAAGGCAATTACATAGCAAATGAGATTTACACAAAAGAAGGGCATACATGCTAAGCTCACAAATGGCACAAGACTGAGGACAAAGGAATATAAACAGCCAAGAAAGGAGTTTGCTGTTAGACTGTGTCTCCTTGTAATGTCAGAAGTGTCACCCATAAAGTCTCATTAACATGACCAAACAAGGATAAAACCAATAGAATGCCAAAGCCTCAACCCACAAAGAATTATAGGCAATGGAGAGAAGCTGGGAGTGGAATTGGTGGTCCTCCCCAGGGGAAAACATTGATTGGATGTCCAATACTAAATAGTCAGCTCCAAATACATGTGCACAGGCAACATAATAAGACTGAGCAGGCTATATTTAGGGATATGTATGGAATATACATATGGAATATATACATATGTGCGTATTAATATATATTAGGAAATGTGTGTGTGTGTGTGTGTGTGTGTGTGTGTGTGTGTGTGTGTGTGTGCAATAATAATTAAGGAACGTAAAGGCCAAAAATTTGAAAGTGATTGAGGAGAAGTATACAGGAGGGTATGAAGAGAAGAAAAGGAAGAAGTGTTGTAATTATATTAAAATCTCAGAAATAAAAAATAAAAAATAGCTGAGTGAAATCAAGCAGAGATGACTTCTGGGGAGACATCAGCCCTGCTTCTCTTCCATTGGAGTCTTTTGCTTTGCTTT